>NC_062214.1:98504509-98807540 GCF_902686445.1 Sciurus carolinensis
TTTTATCTATTTAATGCCCACCAGGTTGTGAAATTTAAAAAAAGTTTTAAAGTATATAAATACTAAGTTGGGCATGGTGGCACATACCTGTAATCTCAGCTACTTGGGAGGCTGTCCTGGGCAACTAAGTTAGACCCTGTCTCAAAATAAAATAGAAAGGGATGGGGGTGTAGCTCACTTACCTAGCATGTTCAATCCCCAGTATTTGGGGTGGGGGTTGTATAAGGACTGACAGGTTAAAATCACCATCAAATAGTGCATTTTTCTGTTCAGGCTGCTATAATCAAAATATCACAAATTGAGTGGCTTAATCAACAAATGTTCCTTTCTCTTCTTTTTTAAGTATTTTGTTTAGTTGTCAATTAACTTTATTTAATTTATATGTATTGCTGAGAATCAAACCCAGTGCCTCACACATGTTAGACAAGCACTCTACTACCACTGAGCTGTGACTCCAGCCCAAACATTCCTTTCTTATGATTTTAAGATCAGGGTGCAAGGGAGCTGGAGTGCTTGCCTAGCACGTGTGAGGCCCTGGGTTCAATCCTCAGCACCACATAAAAATAAATAAATTAAATAAAGGCAGTGTATCCACTACAACTAAAAAATGCGATCAGGGTGCAAGCGTAGCCAGATTTTGGTGTGGGTCCTCATCCTAGCTTGTTGCATGCCTACTTTCTTACTATATCTTCATAGCTACCTTCTTATTATTATCTTCACATGATGGTAGGGAATAAGAGCTTTTCGATCACTTTTTTTTTTTTGTACTGCTGAAGATTGAACCCAAGGCTGCTCTGCCAGTTAGCTACATCCTCAGCCCTTCTTAGAAATAAGATCTTTGTTTATGATATGGTTTGGTTATAGTTTGTCCCCTGTGTTCAGTAGCTTTCTGTCACTGAAAAAATACCAAAGAAAATCAACTTATAAGGATTTACTCTACTCATGTTGCCCAGGAAGCACAGATAAAGAGACTAGGATCCCATATATTCTTAAAGGTCATACTCTTAATAACCTAACTTCCTTCCATTAGGTCCTACCTCTTAAAGGTTCTGCTTCCTCCCAATAGTACCACAGTCTGATGACCAAAGCTTTTCTTTTCATTTTTTTTTTTTAAAGTTTGTTAGGGGTGGGTACCAGGGATTGAACCCATGAATGCTTAATACTGAGCCCCATTTATTTTTTATTTTAAGACAGCCCATTTTATTTTTTATTTTAAGACAGGATCTCACTAACTTAGCAAGTTGCTTAGGGCCTTGCTAAGTTGCTGAGACTGGCTAAGTTGCTAAGGCTGGCTTTGAACTTGCCATCCTCCTGCCTCAGCCTTCCAAGTCACTGGGATGACAGGTATATGCCACCATACACGGGCTGTGATGAAGCTTTTAAGACATGACCTTTGGGGGACATTTAAGATCCAAGCTATAACATTCCCCAAAGTTTCATATGCTAGAAACTTGGTCCCAAAGTAAAGGTATTGAGTGGTGATAGATCTTGAAGAGTTGAGGCTTAGTAGAAGGTGATTAGGTCATGGATACACCACCCTTGGAAAGGATTAGTGCCAGTCTTGAAGAGTGTATTAGTTTCCATTAGAGTAGACTATTATAAATCATGGAGCCTGGCCCTTCTCTATCGTCTGCTTCCTATGATCTCTCTCTCTCTCTCCGCCCTACCCCCCTTACTCTCCCTCTCATCACATCCCTTCACACAAACTCCCACCACATGCCATTCAACATGTTGTAATGTAACCAAGAAGGCTCTCATTAGAGCCTGACCAAGTAGGGGTCTTTCAGTCTTAGACTTCAAAGCCTCCAAAACAGTGAACAAAATGAACCTCTTTTCTTTATAAGTACTCAGACTCGGGTATTTTGTCATAGCAACACAAAATAGACTAAGACAATGTCCTTCTCAAGACTTCCTTTTCATTTCAGTGGCTACACAAACAAGCTGAGGCACGAAGAGCAATGAATACTGATATCCCTGAATTTTGTGATTTAAAAGAAGACGAAAAGAACCCAGAATGGTTGAAGGAAAAAGGAAAGTAAGTTGTTTGAAATTTGGCCATGAGATGTATAACGTATATAGGCATTGGTACTAATAACATTTTCTGGATATTTTGACCTCTGTGTTTGTGTTTGTTAGTGGGGAAAGAGTATTACAAATAAGCAAATAAGGTAGGTAGGGCCTTCACACTTAAGAAGTCAGATAGTATGACAAATATGGGTCTTATTTTTAAATATAAATGTCATATAAATGAAAATATTGCATCTTTTGTGATGCTTATTAAAATTCCTTTTAAAGCTGAGTATAGTGGTGCATGCCTGTAATCCCAGCAGCTTGGGAGGCTGAGGCAGGAGGATTGCAAGTTCAAAGCCAGCCTCAGCAACTTAGCAAGGCCCTAAGTGACTCAGTGAGACCCTGCCTCTAAATAAAATATAGAAAACAGCTGGGAATGTGGCTCAGGGGTTAAGTGCCCCTGGATTCAGTCCCCAATACCAATAAATAAATAAATTAATTAATTAAAATCCCTGTTAAAATCACTTTTCATTTAGCATAAGTCCTTCCTGACACCTCCCTTAAAAATAGTTTCTAAAAAATTTAGAGTATTTTTATTATTCATGTCCATTTTTTTAAAAGTACTAATTGCCAGGTGCACTGGTACACACTCCTAATCCCAGCTACTCAGGAGGCTGAGGCAGGAGGATAGCAAATTTAAGGTCAGCCTCTGCAATTTAGAGAGATTTGTCTCAAAATTTAACGGGCTGGGAACGTAGGTTGGTGGTAGAGTGCTCCTGAGTACACTCCCCATACCACAAAATAACACATTTTAAGAAAATTATAAAAAATTCAAAGTTTCAAATTATTTCATAAATTATTGTTTTATATCTAAGCTACCATTTTATTTACTTATATATGGTTCTGAGTATTAATATTGTAATACAGTTATTAAAAATAGTGAATTCTGGTGTATTCTGGGTAGCAATTTGAGTTCATACTTTGAGGTAGTTATGGATACTTTTTTTTTTTTTTTTGATATGGGGATTGAACCCCATATCAGGGTTGCTTAACTACTGAGCTGTATCCCCAGCCCTTTTTGCCTTTTGATTTTTTTATTTTGAGACAGAGTCTCACTTAGTTGCTTAGGGCCTCACTTAGTTGCTGAGGCTGGCTTTGGACTTATGGTCCTTCTGCCTCAGTCTCCCAAGTTGCTGGGATTACAGGCATGTGCCACTATGTTCGGCTTTCTTTTTTTTCTTTTGTAAGGACATTTAGACAACACTAGTTCCACCTGCAAACCTAGGAAACTCTATCTCAAGATATTTAACTTAATCATATCTGCAAGCTCCTTTTTATCAGATTAGATAACATTCATGAATTCTGGGGATTAGGATGTAGACATCTTTTCGGGGGACACAACATCTCTATTTTTCTTTTCTCATATTTTTGATTGGTCTTTTCTTCTGTTACAACACCAGGGATTGATTTGTGGCATTTAGGTGGATTTGGCAATTTTTCTGAAGGTTAGAAACTTGAGATATGATGGGTTGGTTCTTTTTATTCTGAACAGTAAAACTAATGTGATCTTTCCTCTTCTATCTCCTCTTCCTTTTTTCCTTCCTCTCCATTTTTTTAACCATTAAATCAACATCTATTGATTAACAGCAATTTGCCAGACTATAGCATAGAACTGTACTACAGAGAGCAGGGGAGAGAGACATACACAAATACTTTAATACTGAGTGGGAAGTACAGTAACTTAGATGAGGAAAAGGAATATGCAATTATGGAAGAGGGGCACCTAACCTTAAAGGCAGAAGGTCAGCTGAGAAAAAACTTTATAGAGAAAATAGTACTTGAGCTCCTTTTAATGATATCTAGGTTTTAGGAGTAATATAGAAAAATGCAGTTATTTTAGGCAAAGGTGACAGAATGAGCAGAAATAGGAAATAGTATGATGAAACTATGGGAAGTTTATTCTTTGCTGAAACAAAAAAATTGTTGCTATGGGGATTGACAGATGAACCTAGAAAATAGGCAGAGGCTTGTAAGATTCACATGTTAGCCCATAAGGTGGGGAAAATTTTTTTTTGTTGTAAAAACACAGACAAAGGCTTTGAAGTAAGCCACATTATACAGAAGGGGTGACCTAAGAAATATTTATGCAGTAAATGGGCAAAAATTATTATCTTTTTCAGTGTTGGGGATCAAACCCAGTGCCTTGAACATGCTAGGTAAGCTCTCTACCTACCATTGAGATACATAACACCTCAGAAATTCTTGACTGATTGTTGGGAGTGAGAAAGAAAAAATACTCATAGGTGACTTCCAGATTTTTAGCTTGAGTGACTATGTGATGCCACCAACTGAATTTGAGAATACTTAGAAGAAGGACTAGTTAGAAAGGAATGCAAGTAAGTTTAATTTTGAATAGGTTGAATTTGAGATGTCTCTGAGCCAGTGATGAGTTTGAAACTCAGGGAAGAGGCCAGCACTGTGGATATATATATTTGGGTATTATTAGCATTTTAAATAGAAGTTAAATTTATAAGAGTAGTTAAGATCGACTGGGAATATAGCTCAGTGGTAGAAGGTGCATTTAGTATGTACAGGGAACTGGGTTCAATCCTCAGCACTGAAACAAACAGAAACCAAAAACAACAAAAAGAGAGGTTAGCCAGTGGTACACACTTGTGATACCAGCTATTTGGAGGAGGTTGAAACAGGAGGTTCACAAGTTTGAGGCCAGCCTCAGCAACTTAGACCCCATCTCAAAATAAAAAATAAAGCAGACCACCAGTGGAGCACCCTCTGCCTGCTGTTGCCTGGAAGTTCACTGTCACAGTATCTGCAGGCTTGGTTACATGTGACTGCTGCCATTTTGAGACAACATTCAGACCCCATAGGACCCCCGGCCGACCAACTAAGGATCCCTCAGCCCGACTGATCACTCCCTGCCTCCGGGGCCCTTACATCGAATGCTCCCCGCCACCAGGACCCCCAGACTGACTGCACCCGATCACCAGGACCCCTAGACCAACTGATTGTACCCCACCTCCAGGATCCGCAACCAGACCGACCACAACCCACCTCCAGGACCTCTGCCTGACCAACTGCACCCCCTCCTCCAGGACCTCCAGCTGACTACGTTCACATTGGAGCTGCAGCTCCCCATTTGCCAACACATTTGGAAGGCAGAGCGGCCATCTTGGATAATCCTGGAAGCCGTAGCTCCGATCTTTAGGTGGGGCAAATCCCATCCTGAGACTCCTGCTGGAGACTGGAAGCTCATTGTCAGGTACCTCTCATGCATCAGGCTACTGAAGACTGGGAGATTTGAATACTATATGACTGTTATAGTGTAGAATTTCTTTTTTCTCCTTATTGAAAAATTTTAAGTTTTTATTTCTTTACTTTTCTCGCTCTCTTTTCCTTTTGTTTACCTGTTCCCTCAGAGTTTCTTTCTCCCTTTTTGCATGCTAACAACCAACTTCTTTTGATTACACTCTCACTCTTTCTATGATCTAGAACTTCTATATATTCTTTTCTTATCCCATTAACAGCTACATTCTGTACCCCTCCACATCCTCTTTGTCCTCTAGTAGAAACTCCAAGTCTTATTGCAAATCTGTTATACCGAAGATAATAATTGAACTCATTCTGTTTATTATGACAATATTGTTAATGTCCTCATGGGGGTTTTTGGGTCTAGGATTGCATACTGTCTGAACTGGGCACTGCTAATATTGATCTCCCCCTTAAAGAAAAGGTTTTGGAAACCTATAGGGTCACTATAAGCCTATTAGGGGGAAACTACAATACCCTAGATCTACACTGCTAGAAGAGAAGATACATGAACAACATGAAAAAACAAGGGAATAAAATGATCCTAACAAATCTAGATTCTATATTAATAGACTCCAGTGACAGTATGGTAGAAGAAATGTCAGAAAAGGACGTCAGATTATACATGATTAAGATGATTCATGAAGCAAAGGATGAGATAAGATAGCAAATGCAGGCAATGAATGATAATACCAATAAGCAGTTGAAAGAGCAGCTGCAGGAAGCAAAAGATCATTTCAACAAAGAGATAGAGATTCTCAAAAAAAACCAAACGGAAATCCTGAAAGGAAGGAAACAATAAACCAAATAAAAAACTCAATGGAAAGCATCACCAAAAGACTAGACCACTTGGAAGACAGAACCTCAGACAATGAAGACAAAATATTTAATCTTGAAAATAAAGTTTCCCAGAGAAGATGGTAAAAAAATCATGAACCACATCAACAACTATGGGACATCATGAAAAGACCAAATTTAAGAAATATTGGGATTGAGGAAGGCACAGAAATACAAATCAAAGGAATGAACAACCTATTTGATGAAATAATATCAGAAAATTTCCCAAGCCTGAAGAATGAAATGGAAAATCAAATTCAAGAGGCTTACAGAACACCAAATGCACAAAATCACAACAGATTCACACCAAGGCACATTATAATGAAAATGCCTAACATACAAAATAAAGATAGGATTTTGAATGCTGCGAGAGAAAAGCATCAGATTACATATAGGGGGAGACCAATACGAATATCAGCAGATTTCTCAGCCTAGACTCTAAAAGCTAGAAGGACCTGGAACAACATATTTCAAGCTCTGAAAGAACATGGTTGCCAACCAAGAATCTTATACCCAGCAAAACTAACATTTAGATTTGAAGATGAAATAAAATCCTTCCATGATAAACAAAAGTTAAAAGAATTTACAAATAGGAAGCCCGCACTACAGAATATTCTCAACAAAATATTCCAGGAGGAGGAAATGAAAAACAACAATGTAGGTCAGCAAAGGGAGGAACTACCTTAAAGAAATATCCATTCAAAGGAGAAACCATGCCAAGTTAAAAACCAAAAATAAGCCCAAATGACTGGGAATGCAAATCATATCTCAATAAAAACCCTGAACATTAATGTCCTAAACTCATCAATCAAAAGACATAGACTGGCAGAATGGATTAAAAAGAAAGACCCAGGCACCAAAAAAAAAAAAAAAAAAAAAAAAGACCCAACAATATGCTGCCTTCAAGAGACTCATCTCATAGATAAAGACATCCACAGACTAAAGGTGAAAGGATGGGGAAAAACCTACCATGCACACAGACTCAGTAAAAAAGTGGGGGTTTCCATCCTTACATCAGATAAACTGAACTGAACTTCAAGCCAAAGTTAGAAGGAATAAAGAAGGACATGTCATACTGCTTAAGGGAACCATAAATTAGGAAGACATAGTGATCGTAAATATTTATGCCCCAAACAATGGTGCATCCAGGTACATCAAACAAATCCTTCTCAATTTCTCAATTCCAAGAATAAATAGACCACAACACAATAATTCTGGGTGACTTTAACACACCTCTGTCACCACTGGATAGATCTTCCAAACAAAAAAATACATAAAGATACCGTAGAACTCAATAACACAATCAATAATCTAGACTTAACAGACATATAGAATATTCCATCCATCAATGAGCAAATTCACTTTCTTCTCAGTAGCACATGGAACCTTCTTGAAAATAGAGCATATGTTATGCCACAAAGCAGCCATTAGTAAATGCAAACAAATAGAGATACTGCCTTGTGTTCTATCACATCATAATGGAATGAAATGAGAAATCAATGACAAAATAAAAAAACAGAAATTACTCCAACACCTGGAGACTAAATAATATGCTATTGAATGAAGCATGGATAACAGAAAACATCAGGGAGGAGATAAAAAAATTCTCAGAGGTAAGTGAGAATGATGATACAACATATCAAAATCTCTGGAACACTATGAAAGCAGTACTAAGAGGAAAATTCATTGCATGGAGCGCTTTCAAGAAAAGAATAAAATGTCAACAACTAAATGACCTAACATTACAGCTCAAAGCCCTAGAAAAAGAAGAACAGAACAACAACAAAAGTAGTAGAAGACTGGAAATAATTAAAATCAGAGCTGAAATCAATGAAGTTGAAACAAAAGAAACAATTCAAAAAACTGACAAAACAAAAAGTTGGTTCTTTGAAAAAGTAAACAAAATAGACAGACCCTTAGCCACACTAACAAAGAGAAGGGGAGAGTAAACTCAAATTACTAAAATTCGTGATGAAAAAGGAAATATCACAACAGACACCATTGAGATACATAACATAATGAGAAGCTACTTTGAAAATTTGTATTCCAACAAAATAGAAAATACCAAAGACATCAACAAATTTCTAGAGACATATGCTCTTCCCAAACTGAACCAGGAGGACGTACACAATTTAAACAGATCAATATCAAGCAATGAAATACAAGAAGCCATCAAAAGCCTACCATCCAAGAAAAGCCCAGGACCAGATGGATTCTCAGCTGAGTTCTACAAGACCTTCAAAGAAGATCTCATTCCAATACTTCTCAAAGTATTCCAGGAAATAGAAAAGGAGAGAACCCTACCAAATCCATTCTATAAAGCTAATATCACCCTCATACCCAAACCAGGCAAAGACACATCAAGGAAAGAAAATTTTAGACCAATATCCTTGTTGAATATAGATGCAAGTTCCTTAACAAAATATTGGCAAACTGTATCCAAAAACATATTAAGAAGATAGTGCACCACGATCCAGTGGCATTTATCCCTGGAATGCAAGGATGGTTTAACATCCGTAAATCAATAAATGTAATCCATCATGTCAATAGATTTAAGAATAAGAATCATATGGTTATTTCAATTGACACAAAAAGGGCATTCAACAAAATACAACATCCCTTTATGCTCAAAACACTAGAAAAAATAGGTATAGTAGGAACATACCTGAATATTGTAAAGGCTGTTTATGCTAAGCCCATGGCCAACATCATTCTTAATAAAGAAAAACTGAAAGCATTCCCTTTAAAAATGGGAACAAGACAGGGATGTCCTCTTTCACCACTTCTATTCAACATTGTCCTCGAAACTCTAGCCTGAGCAATTAGACAGACTAAAGAAATTAAAGGGATTTGAATAGGAAAAGAGGAACTTAAGCTGTCACTATTTGCTGATGACATGATTCTATATTTAGAGGATCCAAAAAACTCCTCCAGAAAACTTGTAGACCTCATCAATGAATTCAGCAAAATAGCAGGCTATAAAATCAACACGCATAAATCTAAAGCATTTTTATACATAAGTGATGAAACATTTGAAAGGGAAATGAGGAAAACAACTCCATTCTCAATAGCCTCAAAAAACAAACAAACAAACAAACACTTGGGAATCAATCTAACCCAGGTAAAAGATCTCTTACAATGAAAACTACAAAACATTAAAGAAAGAAATTGAGGAAGAACTTAGAAGATGTAAAGATCTCCCATGTTCTTAGATAGGCAGAATCAATGTTATCAAAATGGCCATACTTCCAAAGGTGCTATACAGATTTAACGCAATTCCAATTAAAATCCCAATGACATTTCTCATAGAAACAGAAAAAGCAATCATGAAATGCATCTGGAAGAAAAAAAGACCCAGAATAGCCAAAGCAATCCTGGGCAGGAAGAGTGATGCAGAAGGTATCACAATACTCTACTACAGAGCAATAGCAACAAAAAGAGCATGGTATTGGCACCAAAATAGACAGGTAGACCAATGGTACAGGATAGAAGACACAGAGACATACCCACATAAATACAGTAACCTCATACTAGACAAGGGTGCCAAAAACTTACAATGGAGAAAAGATAGCCTCTTCAACAAATGGTGCTGGGAAAACTGGAAATCCATATGCAGTAAAATGAAATTAAACCCCTATATCTCACCCTGTACAAAACTCAACTTGAAATGGATCAAGGATCTAGGAATTAGACCTGAGACCCTTCACCAAATAGAAGAAAAAGTAGGCCCAAATCTCCATCACGTTGGCTTAGGACCAGACTTCCTTAACAAGACCCCCATAGCACAAGAAATAAAAGCAAGAATCAATAAATGGGATAGATTCAAACTAAAAAGTTTTTTCTCAGCACAGGAAACAATCAACAATGTGAAAAGAGAGCCTACAGAGTGGGAGAAAATCTTCTTTTCCACACACTTCAGACAGAGTTCTTATCTCCAGAGTTTATAAAGAACTTAAAAAACTTTATAACCAAAATATAAAGCACCCAATCAATAAATGGGCTAAGGAAATGGGCAGACACTTCACAGAAGAAGATATACAGGTGATCAATAAATATATGAAAAAGTGCTCATCATCCCTGGTAATTAGAGAAATACAAATTAAAACTACCCTAAGATTTCATCTAACTCCAATTAGAATGGCTATTATCAAGAACACAAGCAATAATAAGTGTTGGCGTGGATGTGGGGGAAAAGGCACACTCATACATTGCTGTTGGAGTTGCAAATTGGTGCAGCCACTTTGGAAAGCAGTATGGAGATTCCTCAGAAAGCTTGCAATGGACCACCATTTGACCCAGCTATCCCACTCCTCAGTTTATACCCAAAGGACTTAAAATCAGCATACTACAGTGATGCAGCCACATCAATGTTCATAGCAACCGAATTCACAATAGCTAGTTTGTGGAACCCACCTAGATGCCCTTCGATTGATGAATGGATAAAGAAACTGTGGTATATATTCATAATGGAATGTTACTCAGCCATAAAGAAGAATAAAATTATGGCATTTGCTGGTAAATGGATGAAGTTGGAAAATATCATGCTAAGTGAAATAGGCCAAGCCCAAAAAACCAAAGGCCAAATGTTTTCTCTGATAAGTGCATGACAATATATAACAATGGGTGGTGGCGGAGGTGCGGGGGGCGGAAGAGAAGAATGAAGGAATTTTGGATGGTGTAGAGGAAAAAGGGGTGGGAGGGGGTGAGGATGGGAAAACAGTAGAATGAAACAGACAGTATTATCCTATATATATGTATGATTACATGAATGGTGTGAATGTACATTGTGTACAGCCATAGAAATGAAAAGTTGTACCCCATTTGTGTACAATGAATCAAAATGTGTCTGTAAAAATAAAAAAAATATTTTAATAAAAAAAGAAGAAAAAGAGAAACTAGCAGCATTGCACAAATTATTTCACTTAATTCCTATAATAACCTGACCAGTTGGGTATTATTATATTTATCCCAATTTTTATAAGTGTGGAAACAGGAATAGGGAGTTTGAGAGACTTCACTAAAATGATAGTTAATATGTAGAATTTGGGATTCAATTCTAGGCAATATGATTTCAAAGCTTGTATTCCAACCACGCCTTACATCTTTCACACCTGAAAAAAATACAATTCCAGTCCTTTTGTTCCATTTACTTAGCTCTTATAAAGGCAGACAGATGTTTGGGGGTATAAATTAGTCCTCCTTGTTGCCTAAGAGTGCAGTGCCTAAGTGTGCATAACTGAGTATTGTGTTCTGTTGAATTGCTTACTTTGCTCTAGAAAATGTTGGCAAATTAATTTGTGATAGACAGAGATACTTCATTTTCTGAGATTGAAAGAAAGTAAAACAAGTGTGGATCTAGGTAGGTGTGTTACTAGAGATATTGATTAGTAGGTACTGTTGAGAGCCCTGCTAGGTTAGAAAACATGAATTCAGAGACATACCAGTTAATACAACTGTGTGATTTGTTAAGCATAGAAAAGGAAAGTTAGATTACTGAACACAGAATTGAAGATTATTTATTTACTTAATGGTACTGGGAATTGTACCAAGGGCCTCACAAGTGCTAAACAAGTGCTCTATCACGAGCTACACCTTCAGCCCTTTTTGTTTTTTATTTTGAAACAGTGTCTCGCTAAATCGTCCAGGCTGGCCTCACAATTGTAGTCCTCCTGCCCCAGCCTCCCAAGCATCTGGGATTACAGGTGTGCACCATCACACATACCAGGGTTGTAATTTTGACTAACAAAAACAATAAAAGACTAGCTGTGCAAGAGACCAGCAATTGCTCAAGGGAAAATACCTCAGATATGAAGCCATGGTGTTTAGGCTCAGAAAGATTGAGATGGTGTGAGAGGTCCAGTAGACCAAGAGAAAATGGAACTATCATTATTAAACCTGGAAAATGCTGAACCCCGTAGGCCCCCTGATTGGGAATTGAGGTACCTCAGTAAACAGTATGGTAGAAATAGCACTCTACTTAGGACAAAGTCAGATACATTTTAAGAAAACATTTTTTGGAAAAGTTGAAGGTATTAGAAAGGATTGGAGATTGATACAGATGTAGCAGAAATAGGAGTAAGAAAGGGCAAAGGAGCTAAGGGGGCTAAGGGTTGGAAAAGGCCACAAATAGGAAGTTTAGCATGAAGCAAAGAAGAGGTTTGCTTTTTGATCAGTGTCCAAATATAACAGGGTTGATGGACACTAAAATATGTTGACATAAGATGTTATGATTCTGGAACTAGCAAAAGGTCCTAGGCACCGTAGGCATGGAGGTACATGCCTGTAATCCCAGCTACTCCAGAGGCTGAAGCAGAAGGATTGCACATTCGAGACCAGTTTTGGCAAATTAACAAGGCCCTGAACAACTTAACAAGCCTGTCTGAAAATATAAAACAAAAAATGGGCTGGGGTCACTACATGCCTGTAATCCCAGTGACTTGGGAGGCTAAGGCAGGAGGATCACAATTTAGTAAGACCCTCAGCAACTTAGTGAGACCCTGTCTCAAAAAATAAAAAGGGGAGACTGGAGTTGTGGTTCAGTGGTAGAGCACTTGCCTGACATGTGTGAGACACTGAATTTTCTTCACCACATATAAATAAATAAATAAAAGTCCATCAACAACAATAAAAATAAATAAATAAATAAAATAAAATAATAAAAAGGGATGGGGATATAACTCAGTGATAGAGTACTTCCCTAACAAGTGTGAGGCCCCTGAGCTCAATTCCCAGTACCTGTCTCCCTACACACAAAAGCATTCTTAGAAAAAAATAGAATGCTTTCATTTATCTTTACCTGCCCTTCTACTGTTATGTCTTAGTTTTATACACCAAAACTACTTTAAAAATATACTATCAGATGATATTATTTGCTTATGAAAGTATTTTGCCTTTCCAAATAATATTGTGGATAGCTTTTTTTTTTTTCTTGTGGTACTGAGGATTGAACCCAATGCCTCATGTATGCTCAGAAAGTGCTCTACCACTGAGCCTCATGCCCAGCCCTTTTTAAAATGTATTATTATTATTATTATTTGCACATCCTCAGCCCTTTTTACTTTTTATTTTGAGACAGGGTCTCACTAAGTTGCTGAGGGTATTGCTAAATTACTATTATTATTACCGTTTTTTAATATAGGTTGTAGATGGACACAATATCTTTATTTTGTTTAGTTATTTTTATGTGGTGCTGAGGATCAAACCCAGTGCCTCATATGTGCTAGGCAAGCGCTCTACCACCCAGCCACCCCCCAGCCCCTGGCTAAATTATTGAGGCTAGCCTGGAACTTGTGATCCTCCTGCCTCAGCCTCCCAAGTTGCTGGGATTACAGGTATGGACCACTATGCCCTGCTAAATTTTTTTAATTTTGAGATAGCGTCTTGCTGAGTTGCCCAGTCTTGCCTGGAACTTGCAATTCTCCTGCTTCAGCCTCCTGAGTAGATGTGATTACAGGTATATGCCACCACACCTGGTCCAAATATCTTTTTATGGAGAACATCTCACATAAAACAGTCTGTGTGTTCTAATATAGGTATATACATGTATGATGTTATTTAATAGGTATATGTGACTCAGAATCTGTAAATAACTTTAATAACTAGTGAATAACTTTAATAACTACTTTTCTAAATACTTGTATCATATGAGGTAGATGGACCATTGTTTTGTCCCTTTGATATTACTTTGTGTTTGATATTTAGCATGAATTTCTTTGTACCCTAGATTTAAAATTCCTTCTTTCCCCATGTTAGGTTCATTTGAATTCCATCTGCATACCTCACACTCTCAAATTCTAACATAAGAAGATATTAAAGATATATAACTCTATAGTCTAGGATCTAGTAACTTATTGTTGTTACATAAATTTACCTTCTACCCGAATTCTAGTGTCTAAACTTTCTTTTATTTTCTCTAAGGTTTTGTAGCCTGCCTAAAAACCTAGTCATTTTTAAAATTGAGGCCCTGCTTTGCTTTTGCTTTTCCTCTTGCCACCCAGGGTAATTATGCTTCCAAATCCCAGTTTAGTATGTAGGAGACTACTACTTGCTACCCGTGCCAACTTATGCTAGTCAGACTTTTGCTGTTTCTGAATTTTATGCAGCTGGATTCCATCTGTTTGTTGGATGTCCTTTTACTTTACATTGGACTTTTTTTTTCCTTGCAGTATTGGGAATTAAATCCAGGACCTTGAACATGTTAGGCAAGTGCTGAACCAATGACCTACATCCTCAACCCCTTTAATTTAAAAAAAAAATTTAAATTTAATTTTAATTTTGAAACAGGTTGCTAAATTCCTGAAGCTTGCCTCCAACTTGTGATCCTTCTGCTTCAGCCTCCTCGTTTTTTCATGCTGATTCTTGACTACCTGTAACCATCTTCTCCCAACACAGTACACAGTTTCTACTTTCCAAATTGAATTGCCTACCAATACTTTAGTTTGGGTCCATGCCCCTACAAGAAATATGAGGAATTAACCTACCACACTCTTGGATGCTGGTAGAACACAGGAGATTTAGTTGGATGTGGCATATGCCTATAATCCCAGTGACTTGGGAGGCTGAGGCAGGAGGATTTCAAGTTCCAGGCCAGCTTAAGCAAAACCAGTGAGACCCTGTCTCAAAATAAAAAATAAAAAGGGCCAGGTGTGGTGGTGCACACCTGTAGTCCCAGACTAGGGAGGCTGAGGCAGGAGAATTGGAAGTTCAAAACCAGCCTCAGGAATTTAGTGAGGTCCTGAACAACTTGGTAAAACCCTTCTCAAAATAAAATATTATAAGGGTTGGGGATGTGGCACAGTGGTTAAGCACTCCTGGATTTCAATAAATAAAAAAAAAGGAATGGAGATGTAGCTCAGTGGTAGAGTGCCCTTGGATTTAAACCCCAATACTGCAAAAATGAAATACACACACACACACACAGACACACACCAACAACAACACAGGAGACTCATGCGGGTCAGGGACAATTGATATTATTATGCAAGAGACAGCAAGCAGCATGAGCTTCATGTCGGTTCCCTCTGCCCATCAAGTCAGTGCAGAGGTGAGCCCAGGTAGATACTGTATACAAAGAGGTTTTGCACCAAAGCTGGGGAAGGCCAATCTTAAGGAAAACAATTTTTTTCATAAGAGGGTTGCAAGTGAACTTAACAACCTTTGCCCTGCAATGAAATATTATAGAAGTCAGAGAAAGGGAAGATTGATTCTTTTTGTGCTGGGGCATCTATCTCTTGCTCTCAGACATCAGCACAGCTGTTCTCAGGCCTTTATACCCAAGGCTTACACCATTGGCTCTCCTTGTTCTCAGGCTTTGGGCTTGGATTAGAACTATACCACTAATTTTCTTTGGTGTCCGGTTTGCAGGTGCCAGATAATGGAACTTCTCAGCCTCCATAACTGTATGAGCTAATTCCTCATAATAAATTTTTTTCTATATATCTATAAGTCATGCATTGCTTAATGACCAGGATACATTCTAAGAAATATGTCATTAGATGATTTTGTTATTATGTGAACATCATGGAGTAAACTTAAAGCAAACTAAGATGGGTATGACATCACTAGGTGATAATAATCTTAAGGAACCACCATTATGTATGTAGTCTGTTATTGACTGAAACATTGTTATGTGGTACATAACTGTATATGTTCTCTTAATTCTTTTTCTCCGGAAAATGCTGCAAGTTACAGTACCTAGTATGGCCTAACTTGTCATTTTATTCAGTATGTATTATGCCTTTCCTTGTTCTATTCTGAGTGCTAAATTGTATTGGTTGATGTACTTTCAAAAGGCACACTGATACTGGCTTTGTTTTTTTCTTTTTTGTACTGAGATTTGAACCCAGGGCCTTGCACATTTTAGGCAAGTGCTCTGACCTGTATCCCCACCATTAAAAATTTTTAAAAGAAAAATTTTTTCTTTTCTTTTTTTTTTTTTTTTTGAGGCACTGTCTTGCTAAGTTGTTGAGGCTGGCCTTGAGCTTTCAATCCTCCTGCCTCAGACTCCTCAGTAGCTAGGATTGCAGGAGTGAACTATGAGGCCTGGCTATAATACCAGATTTTTATTAAAAGGAATATTTTGGCCTCTATAACCAAAATGATAGAGGTATTTTGCATTTTAGGTAAAGCTTGATCTAACCACTTACCTGTATCACAAAAGACTGAATTTCTTTCTGCCTTTTTATTCTTTTTATATTTCCATTATATCAGCTTTATTTTAAATCTAGCTTTTCCCGGTATGTTAAAAATGAACAGCAGGGCTGTGACTCAGTGGTAGAGTAATTGTCTAGCATGCATGAGGCCCTGAGTTTGCAAAAAAAAAGAAAAGAAAAGAAAAAAGAAAAAATGAATAGCAAAATTTGGGTCTTCTCATTCACATCCAGCATGGGGAGTTTTCCCAACTTTTCTCCAACTTTGAAACCAAAGTCACACCTTCATTCAGAATATACCAACCTAAGTCACAAGCCCATCCTTGAATCAATCATTATAGCAAGAAGGATGAAAATATGCTTATTGACTTAACCTACTGATGACTATTTTGTGGGGGGAGGTAAAACACCTCCTTTTCAGATTGGATGCTGTGTGTGGAGAAATAGTGTAGTCAACAATATCCATCCTGCAGGGAATAAAAAAGGAGGTAAGCTACCTCTGCCAAATATTACTTGATATTATTTCTCTGTTTCTATTTCGATGTTATTTCGTCTTTCTTTTCCATTTTTGTTTTATTAGCAAATTGTTTGCAACAGAAGACTATTTGGCAGCTATTAATGCATACAATTTAGCCATAAGACTGAATAACAAGATTCCTCTATTATATTTGAATCGGGCTGCTTGCCATCTAAAACTAAAAAACTTACATAAGGCCATTGAAGATTCTTCTAAGGTATCTATCTATCTGTTTATATATGGTGCTTTAAAATTGTTATCCTGAGTGGCTGGGTTTATAGATCAGTGGTAGAGCACATGCCTTGTGTGTGAGGTCCTGGGTTCTATCCCCAGCACATGTTTACAAAATTGTTATCCTCCTATTTATTGGTCTAAATAATGCTCTTGGGCTGAGGCTGTTTGGTAGAGGACCATCTGTGAGGTCCTGCATTCAGCACTACTACCACCAAAAAAAAAAAAAAAAAAAAAAAAGGAAATGATGCTCTTTTTCTACTATTAAATTTAAATAATCAAATCTCAAGGATTTTAAGAATTGTCTTGCTTTATTACTTTTTTACTTTTTTAAGATCGATTTTAAGACATGAACTATGAACTGGTATTTTTTAAAACTTTGAGTTAGATTAGATACCACCTTCAATTTACTGTATTATCATGGCATAACAGTTGAAATTCACAAGGAAATTGGTAAAGGGTTGTCAGTTATACTGTTTTTATTATTAAGGTATTGCAGGTACAAGGAAGAACACTTCTCTTGTTATTTCTGCCACTTATATAGTAAAAGAATATTTCCATAATCATTTTCTCATTTTTAGAAGCAATTAGTGTATCATGTGAATATCTTAAACAGCTTTTTATTTTTTTCCATATCAGGGTAACTTATTTTATGGGAATGTCACAAGCAAAGTCTTGTATGTGGCTCCTTAAGATTGAGGATAAGAAGAAAAAAGCAAATCCTTAGGGCCTGGGGATATAGCCCAGTTGGTAGAGTGGTTCCCTAGCATGCATAAGGCCATGGGTTCAATCCCCAACACCACAGGAGGGGGGACAGGGAAGCAAATCCTCATACTTTGATCTCATAATATTTTTTCAATCCAGTTTTCCTTTGATTAACACAATTTTGTGTACAAATATTTATTGAATGAAAAAATAAACTGAGTCACTCAATCTGAATATAAAAGATCACAAATGCTGCTTAATCATTCCTGCTAATAAAGCTGCAGATATCAATTGATAAACTAGATCATACTGTGTGTGGAGATATGAATCCCATACAGGAACAATTGAAAAATTCCTTAAATTTTCAACATAAATATATGTATTTTATAAATTACTGTATCCGCTAAGCCAAAAATTTAAGTGAGGGCTTAAGTCACGTTTTGAAGTTAGAATTTCTACTGTGTTTTTGCTCAAATTTAAATTAGGATGTTATTTCTTTATCTTGTTAATTCCATATGTGTTTTATAAGGCTCTGGAATTATTGACACCACATGTTGCAGACAATGCTAATGCAAGAATGAAGGCACATGTACGACGTGGAACAGCATTCTGTCAACTGGAATTGTATGTAGAAGGTAATAGAATACATTAATAGAAAATGGGTTTTTTATTTTATTTTATTTTATTTGCCATTACTGGGGAATGAACCCAGAGCCTCACACATGCTAGGCAACTGCTCTACCACTGAGCTATGCCCTAAACCTTTTCTTTAAATTTTATTTTGAGATGGTATCTCACTAAATTGCCAGGCTGGCCTAGAACTTATGACCCTCCTATCTCAGCCTCCTGAGTAGCTGACAGGTGTGTGGCACATTTTTTCCAGCTCTGAAAAAAATGTCACTGGGATTATTAAAAAGATCATGATTTTTTTTCTCATACTGGGGTTTGAACCCGGGGCTTCACATATGCTAGGCAAGTGATCCACCACTGAACTACATCTCCACCCTTTACAAATTTTATAAATTTTGAAACAGGGTCTCAATAAATTGTCCAGGTTGGCCTAGAACTTGTAATCCCCCTGACTCAGACTCCCAAATAGCTAATATTACAGGTGTGTGCCATCATGCCCAACCAAGATCATGATTTTTTAGGATTCCATTATTTTATATTTTTAGCACTTAATTTATTCTTTGCAACATATCAGATTAAATAAAAAATGATTTTGAAATTATATTTTAAAAGTTCCTTGTAGGACTGGGTATAGAGTAGTGGAGCAGTAGAAGAGTACTTGCCTAGCCCTGGGTTTACCAGCTCTGCAAAAATAAATAAATGAAGGAAGGAAGGAAGTAAAATTAATTCACTGTAGAAGGGAAGTAGAACAAGATGTGAACCATTAGTTTAAGTCTAGGAAAATGCTATATTATCAGACAACATTTCTATAGAAGGATATGTAATTAACTGTATAAATGATTCACTTGAGATAGTCATACCTGTCTTGCGCAGTGGTACATCTTCTAATCCCAGTGACCCAGGAGTCTGAGGCAGTAGGATCAAGAGTTCAAGGCTAGCCTTGGCAACTTAGCAAGACCTTGTCTCAAAGTAAAAAGTAAAAAGGGCTGGGAATATAGCTCAGTGGTAGAGCTACCTTGGTTTCAATGCCTAGTATTGGAAATAAAAACCCCTCAGAAAACAGTGTGTGCATGTGTGTGTGACACCCTATAAGCTTACACACATGTATGTGCACACACACACACACAAACTCAAATTACTCATGTGTCACAATTTATAAACAGTGCTTTTATTTATGATACTCTACTAAGGTCCATAATTTAACCCAATGCATTTAAAAGTCATAGAACTGATTTTATTTCTTTTCTTTTTTCTTCCTTCCTTTCTCCCTCTCTCCCTCCCTCTCTCCCTCCCTCCCTCCCTCCCTCCCTTCCTTCCATCCTTCCTTCCTTCCTTCCTTCCTTCCTTCCTTCCTTCCTTCCTCTCTCTCTCTCTCTCTCTCTCTCTCTCTCTCTCTCTCTCCTTTCATTTCTTCATACCAGGGATTGAACCCAGGGGCACTTAACCATGGAACCACATCCTCAGCCCTTTTTTGTACTTTATTTACAGACAGGGTCTCACTGAGTTGCTTAAAGCCTTGCTAAGTTGCTGAAGCTGGCTTTGAATTCTTGATCCTCCTACCTCAGCCTCCTGAGCCCTACCCAGCTAATTTTTTCATTTTTAATAAGTACTCAGTGAGCACTTACCCAAAATGCATGAGGCCCTGGTTCAATCCCCAGAAGTTTACCTTCAATATTCCTCTTCTCATACCTCCTTATCCAGATGCCCATTCAGCTTCCCTTTCCTCAAGGACTAAAGGCTGCCTCCTGATGATGCATTTCCAAGGAATGAGCTCCAGCCTATAAATTTTATTTCTGATTTTGTTATTAAATTTTATTCTATCATTTTTTTAACCAAAGTATCCAAATTAGGTTTATATACTACATCATTTTTTAGTATCTTATCCAGCTTCATGTGGATAACAATAATCAAGACAGGAATGTGCCATTTAAAGTATTCTTTAGAAAGTATAACAGTGTGATACGGTGGCACATGCCTGATTCTCAGCAACTCAGGAGGCTGAGGTAGGAGGATGGCAAGTTTGAGGCCAGCCTCAGCAACTTAGACTCTGTCTCAAAATAAAAACATAAAAAAGGGCTGGAGATGTAGCTCAATGCTAAAGTGCCCGTGGATTGAATTCCCAATACAAAAGATTGAGAGAGAGAGAGAGAGAGAGAGAGAGAGAAAGAATTAACATGACACTGGGAACTTTGGTGGATGCTGGCAGTCCCAGGTATTGGGGTATCTGAGTCATTGTGAATTCTAGGTGAGCCTGGGCAACTTTGTAAAACCCTGTCTCAAATTTTTTAAGAAAGGGCTGGGGATGTATCCTGTGGTAGAGCACCCTTGAGTTCAATCCCCAGTACTCAAAATAAATAAATAAGTAAAAAAAAAAAATAAAACATTAGCTAGAGAGGGAATGACATAAATTATAGCAACCTAGACGTTTTTTGAGCTACAAGGAACCCTCTTTAAGATTAAAAAATAGAGGATTGCAGTAGTTAAGTGATTTGCCTGAAGTGGCATAACAGTGGCATAACACTTGGAACTAGAACTCAGTTTTCCTTATTTCCCCCAAAATATTCTTTCCATTTGCTTTTTGGGTAAAGATTGAAATGCAGGGACTGGGGTTGTAGCTCAGTAGTAGAGCGCTTGCCTGGCATGTGTGAGTCCCTGGGGTTCGATACTCAGCACCACATATAAATTAAAAAAAAAAAAAAAAAGGTCCACTGATAACTAAAAAAAATTTTTTAAAAAAGATTGAGATGCAGTTACTTATTATTATTGAATAATCCACAATGTTGTTTTTTTAACGAATTTTCCTGAAAGAACTATAGATAACAGAAAAAAAGCATATACTGTGTTGTACTTTATAAGTATAAAGTATTGATTGAGTTTACAACTATTATTTTTTAAAAATCTAGTTTCAGACTGGGGCTGTAACTTAGTTGTAGAGTACTGCCTAGCATGTGAAAAGACCTGGGTTCAAACATCAACATCCCCTACTAGGCCAAAAAGAAAAAAAAATCTAGAAATATATCTAAAGAAGATATATTTATTTTCTTTTTTATTGAAGTGATAAAAGTAGACTTTGGATATGTAAAGTTTATTGAGTTTGTTCGTATGTTAATGAGCTTAAGCTGTTAGCTTATTTGTGTTTGAATTTAAAATTACTGCTTCTTACTGAACTCTGAATGAAATAATAATTATTCCCCAAATCACTGAAAAATTTCTGTAGTCTCATACATACTATGGAAGATAGAAAACTGATTTGAAACCTAGTGATTGTCCTAAACTATACTTTATATGATTTCTTTTCTTTTTCTAATTTAATTTTTTTTCAGCCCTGGGGATTGAACCCAGGAGTGCTTTACCACTGAGCTACATTCCCCAGTCCTTTTTATATTTTATTTTGAGATAAGGGCTCCCTAACTTGCTTAGGGCCTCACTAAATTGCTGAGGCTAGCTTTGAACTTATGATTCTTCTGCCTCAGCCTCCCAAGTCACTGGGATCACAGATGTGTGCCACTGCACCCAGCTGGCCTAGAATTTGTTATCCTCCTGCCTCAACTTCCAGAGTCACAGGGATTACAGGTTACTTTTGTTATTGTTATTTTATTTGGGGTGGGTTGGGGATTTAACCCAGGGGCAGTTTCCCACTGAGTTAAATTCCTAACCTTTTTATTTTTACTTTTTATTTTTTATTCCGAGACAGGGTCTCACTAAGTTGTTTAGAGCCTTGGTAAATTGCTGAGACTGACCTTGAACTTGCTATCTTCCTGTTTAGGCCTCCTGAGCTGCTTAGATTACAGTCATGTGCAACCGCACCTGGCTCCAGGTTACTTTTATTTTTTAAAAAAATCTTGTCTAGCTGGGTGTGATGACACACATTCATAATCCCAGCTACTTGGGAGGCTGAGGCAGGAGTGTGGCAAGTTGGAGGCTGCCTGAACAATTTAGTGAGACCCTATCTCCAAAAAAAAAAAAAAAAAAAAAAAAAAAAAGGTCTGGACATGTAGTTCAGTGGTAGAGAATGTTGAGAACAAGGTGACATCTGTGCAGCCATGTTGTATGAACAAGCCATTTCGGGAACTGGCCCGTAAAACCCCCCAGGAAAGGGTGTGCAGGTGCTACCCTCAAGAGCCAATACAGGACAAACAGGATGTACTGGGCCCCCAGGGTTTATCAAGGCTGTTAAGAGATATCTTTTCGAGAAATGGGCAGCTTCCTTATCTATCAAGGACAAGGGGGCCTAGCCCCGACTCATCTCCTGCATAGTTCACCCCTTCCCTCCTCCCTTCTTCCTCCAGGACCTTTCAGTTCTGGTGGGACCCAATGAGAATCAAATAGATTGGTGGGACCCAACCAAAGAGGACAAATGTTTAGCTGTTCAGATGTTAATCAATAATATACAGGTTTTTGTGTGTGAAAATCTCTTAAATAGAGTGCTTTCTCACCCCTCGGGGCTGCTCCCCACTCAGCCATTGTAGTGGTCTGAGAAGTTGGTTGTGGTCCAAGCTTGAGCTTGCAATAAAACCTCGTTGTGTGTATTGCATTATTGTGTGTGCACTTTGACTCTCTGGGGATAGGTCGATATTGGACCCCAATAGAGAGCCCCTGGGTTTAAGCCACTCTATGGCAAAATGAATGAATTGAATGAATGAATAAATTAGCCTGGGGATGTAACTTAGAGGTAGAGTACCTGGCTAGCATGTCCAAAGTCATGGGTTCAATCCCTATTACCAGTGGGGGGAAATGTCATCTAGATAAGACAAGTAAGTGTAAAATATTTATTTTATTAATCATAATTGTTAAATATTGTAGGCCTACAGGATTATGAAGCTGCACTTAAGATTGATCCAGCTAACAAAATTGTGCAAAACGATGCTGAGAAGATTCGGAATGTAATTCAAGGAACAGAATTAAAATCTTAATGACTACTAGAAGCAACTAGGTACTAGTACTAGGTATTATTTTATGTTTTTCAAAAATAACTGGAGACATTAGAACTATTTGTACATATTATGACTGATTGTGCATACTCTTTAGTACTCTTTGTAAAGAGGGGAACATAGTACAAATCTACAGAAAAAAATGTTTGAATCATTTCTAAATAAGTAAATCAAAATAATAATCTGCTTTAATAGTTGCTTCCTCATATTAGCATGCATATTATACTTTTTTAAAACCAAATTACACTTGCTCTTCTAACAAAATTGTTGGTGTGGTAGAACAAGGTAGAATTTGTTTTAAAAAGATTGTGTTTATGCAGTATTTTTGTTGTTGTTGTTGTTGTTAAATATACTATTTCATTGTCTGAATGACTGACTTTGGTGTAATAAATATTAACAGGTTTTTAGTTAATTTCCAAAGCACATAAACTTATTTTTCTTTAATACTTTACTACCTGTTGTTTGAGGTTAGGCTTATTCAGCCTTTTAAAACAACTACATGAAAAACATATTTTCAACGTTAGTTACAGGCTGTTGTCAAAAAAATTACAAGAGATTTAGCTTACAGATCTTGATTGGCTTTGTTTTGTACTTCCAGTGTTGTTCCAATTGGACAACACTTCATTCCTTAAAATAGAATGAGTGTTTTTGTGGGCTGAGCAGAAGAGGTTGGTTTTATAAGCACAGAAGAACTAAACAAAGCAAAAACAGAGAACAAAGTTATCTTCCTTGTGAAGTGGGGACAGGGATACAAAACAATAGGAAAGTAAGATTGGTTATCATCTTATTGTTTCAGGTTACTGGTTTTGTTACTGAAAGCTTGGTCCTTGTCCTGGATAACAATCCAATAACAAGGACATGGTTTTGAGAAAAAGGAAAAAGGAGTTTTATTGCTTTGCTAATAAAGGAAAAACACAGGGGACTCCTGTCCCAGAGGCTGTGATTCTGCCCATCAGGAGAAACAGAGGGGTTTTAAAGAGGTGACTCAAAGGCTACATTCCTTTTCTCTGAGAGTTGTAATTCACTTGTTAATTTGGGAGATTGTCATTTCTGAGAACTTCTGGTACCACGCCCAAAGTCTGAATTAATTCCTTCTTATGGTACATGTGTGCTCAAGGACAGATAATTCTGCCTAGGATGGGGAAGAAAGGTAATCCTGTTTCCCCCAAAATTAGGGAGGGGGAGAGATTAGGAGGGAGAGGAAGAGAAACACGTCCCTTTTAAAAATAAGTTCCAGTGGTACAGCAGCATGGGCTATATTCAAAGGATAAAGTGAACCACTATTATAGTTTTTGTTTCTGTTTTTGGTACCAGGGATTGAAGCCAGGGCCTCACTTATGGTAGGCAAGTACTCTATTACTAAGCTATATCCCTATCCTTTTAAAAATTTTATTTTGGGACAGGATCTTGCTATGTCGCCCAGGTTGGCCTTAAACTTGTGATCCCCTGCTTGAGCCATGAGTAGCTAGCTGGTATTACAAGTATATGACACCTGGCCCAGCTCAGGTTACTTCTTTTTTTTTTTTGGTGGGGAACTTCATTATCATACTGATTGACACTGGCATGTTTGGAAAATTTGGTATTTGTCTTTCCCTCCTGATTTCTTGGAAGGTCAGATAATAACTTGGTTACTGGAACTTTATAATGTGTATGACTCCATTTTTATTTTTATTTTATTCTGGTCTGTTGGGATCTAGTGCAAGAGCTTCGCCCAAAACATCAGCTTCCAGTTTGAAAGACTGAGGCAGGAGGATGCTGAGTTCAAAACCAGCCTCAGCAACTCAGTGAGATCCTGTTTCTAAATAATATATATATATAAAGGGCTGGGGATGTTGCTCAGTGGTTAAGCACCCCTGGGTTCAATCCCTGGACAAAAAATTAAAGAATTGAAAAATAAAACTCTTTTCCCAAAAATATTGATCATATTTCTTTACACTATCTATCTGGTGAAGATATGTTTTTTACTGTGATTGTTTTTTAGTACCTGAAAGTAGACCAGGGGTTAAAAAAAAAAAAGAGATAGTAAAGGATGAGATGTTAACCTAGAATATTTTGGTATTTATGGATTTTACCACTATTTATGTATTATCAGTTATTCTATAAACATTAAGCATAATACAGCTTCCTTTTTACATATAGTTATAATTATATGATTAAATTTAGAGAATTTTAGGAAAATAAAACTGAGGCTGTCACTGAAGGAGGGTCCAAGGAGATCCCAGGAGAGGAGTAACTCAAATCAGGATTATAGGTTTTTTTGACGAATGTGATGGAAAAAATTTCAGCACATGTCAGATGTTGAGGCACAAGTAGAGATTTATTTAGGAAAGCAAGGATTTTGCACTCTAAGGGAAAGAATAAGGGCTATTGTTTCAGAACGCTCAATCCTTGTCCTGAATGCCAATCCAATAATGAGGACATGGTTTTGAGAAAAAGAAAAAAGGTTTGTTGCTTTGCTAGCAAAGGAGAAACACAGGGGACTTCTGTCCTAAAGGCTGTGATTTGGCCCATCAGAAGGAACAGGGTGGGCTGGGGATATAGCTCAGTTGGGAGAGTGCTTGTCTCCCATGCACAAGGCCCTGGGTTCAATCCCCAGCACCACCATCAAAAAGAGGGAACAGGGGACTTTTAAAGAGGTGATTCAAAGGCTACATTCCACATACTTTCTGTCAGAGTTGTAATTCACTTGTTAATTTGGGAGATAGTCATTTCTGAAATCTTCTGGTACCATCTCCAAAGTCTGAATTACTTTCTTTCTATGGTGGGTGTGTACTCAAGGACAGCAGGTTAATTCTGCCTGGGATGGGGAAGAAAGATAATCCTGTGAGACCTTCCCCTAAGATTAGGGAAGGGGAGAGATTAGGGAGGAGCAGGGAGAGAGGAAGAGAAACATGTCCATTTAAAAAATAAGCTACAATGGCAGAGCAGCAAGGGTTATATTCAAAGCATAAAGTGGGACCACTGTTACAGTATTTCTAGAGTGAAAAGCAACCCCTTAGTCTGGGGTCTTAATATTTATAGAAGATAGGCACAGTCATATGCACCTGTGATCTGAATGTTTTGGGAGGATGAGGCAGAAGGATCCCAAATTGGAGGTCAGCCTGAGCAATTTAGTGAGAACCTGTCTCAAAATAATTTTTTTTTTTTCAAAATGGCTGGGGTTGGGCTGGGAATATAGCTCAGTTGGTAGAGTGCTTAAGTCCCTGGGTTCAATCCCTAGCACCACAAAAAAACACAAAAACAATAAAAGGGCTGGGTTTGTAGCTCAAAGGCAGAATGCACCTGAGTTCAGTCCCCATTACACACCCCACCCCAGACACAAATTATACAGAAACAGTAGCAAGAGACTGAACTAGAGGTGGAGTCAGGGCGGGGTCACACAGTTTGACACTGGTTTTCTTTGCACTTGGCACATTGTCCTCACACAGACTACTTTCTGTGGTCAAGGATGTGGCTGGGTTGCTCTAAAGCTGCTTGTTTTGCTTTCCAAAAGTGCATGGATATTTCCTGCATACCAATGGCCAAGGATTCATGGGGGCTTTTCTTTCGAGTTCAGTATTTTTTTTTTTTTTTAATTCTTTCTGGAAATTCCTGTCTCAGGGTGAGATTTTTATAGTATTTGATCACTACATGCTGTTATTTGAATGGATCATAAAACAGCTGTATTTTTTTTTAATGTATCTTTTAAAATAATGCCTTTTGTGGGGGTGGGTGGAAAGGCTAAAATGATAGAATTTCTCTTACAGTTCTCAAGACCAGAAATCAGAAATGAAAGTGTTGGTCACATTCTCTGGGAAAGATTGGGAAAGAATCTTTTGCTGGGAAAGATTTTGATTTAGCTTTATCTTCTCAAGATGCTTCTGATCTCCTTGGTCTCAATGTGAGCAGTACTATGTCTGAAATACTTTGCACATACATTACATTGCATAAATTACCACATTTTATTAATTTGCTAATTCCAGTTTGTGTTAACTGAGACAATAAAAGCCACTGTTTTTCATTTGTGTCTTCATTTGTATTTTTTACCATATATATTTGTTAAATAAAGGAATAACAAGTTCATTCACTCACCAGCCTTGCAGTGGGAACTAACATTCTCCTAAATTCTAAGCAATTAATTGAAATCACAGAAGAGTCAAAAATTATTTTTTAGGATCTCTCTTTTTTGGGATAAGGGGGTACTATTCCTCCCCACTCCCCGCACTTCCATGAGAGGTATTAAACATAGGGCCTTGTGCATGCTAGATGATAAGCACTCTACCACTAAGCTACATCCCCAGTCTTTTTTTTCTTTTTTATTTTGAGACAGGGTCTGAATGGCCCAGCCTTGCCTCAAACTTGCAATCTTTCCATGTAGCTGGGATTATAGGTGTTCACCACCATACCCAGAGTCTGTCTTCATTCAATTTTTTTTTCTTAAAACTCCTGTGTTCTTTTGTCTCAATAAATAGTAGGCAAATGAGATCATGAAAATCATTTTGAAACCTTTGGAGTACATGTACTAAATATAACTTGGAGTCAGGCATGATGGTGTATGTTTTTAATAACAGTTCCTCAGAGGTAAGGCAGGATCCCAAGTACAAGACAAGCCTGGGCAAGTTAGGGAGACCCTGTCCCAAAAAGAGAAAAAGAAAAAAAGTTGGGGGGTGGGCAGGTGCTGGGGATGTAGCTAAGCCATATAGCATTTGCCTAGCAAGTGCAAGTTCCTGTGCTCAATTCCCATTACCATAAATAAACATATAAATAAATACTAGGCTGTATGAAAACACTTTTATTTTACTATTTTGGATACATTTTTGTTGAAAAATTCACTGTCATTCAGTTATTAATTGAAATACCTTATTTCTTAAAAGTTTTTAAGAAAATTGATTCAAATCTATGTTCTAAATTGGGTGTTCTAACCTCATTTTAAAAACTTACACTTTCCTAGGTATATTTTCCCTTAAATTGTCAAAGGAATATATTTTCATAGAGTATGTTGAAAATTAGGAAAATCAAGGGTTCTGCTTCTATCAGGTGCAGTATTTAGACTGTTATTTTGATAAAGTCCAGTTGCTCTAATATGGTTTGAAAATACTTGCTCCCTTGGAATATAATTGCAGGGGAGAAACTGTGGCATAGGTAAAAATTCACCATAATGACTTGAATTGGTTTTGTACATAATCATCTGAGGTTTTGATAGTGAAGTAGCTGTATGGAGTGTCTTTGGGTCCAACATACAGGAAAACACAGGATTGCCAGGGTTCACACAAGGAAGCAGTTGTTCAGGTTTCATTCCTGTGTCTGACTTTGAAGCTGAAGTACTTTTCTTATCCTAAAAGATAAATATATAAAATCATTCTCAATTATTGAAAAGTGGAATTAAACTTATTCCTGTCATACCCCTTTTTGGGGGAATGCTGTTCCCTTGAAGGCATTGAAGACCACCTGCTAAATGAACTTGATTTGTTCAGAGAAACTTGTCAAAATATTCATAACATTTTATACTAGTGCTATGAAAGTTTATTAATTTGTAAATCAAGCTGGATGTGGTGGTTGCATGTCTATAATTTCAGCTATTGGGGAGGCCAGCAATTTAGTGAGACCCTGCCTCAAAAAAACAAAACAAAAACAAAACAAAACAAAAAAAGGGCCAGGGATATAGCTCAGTGGTAAAGTATCCCTTGGTTCAATCCCCAAGTACTGAGAGGTGAAAAATTATAAATCATAGTAAAAGTCTGTGCTAAATCATAATTGAAGAGGGAGTATACCTCAATTTTTGGGGGGAATAGCCATAACAAATAATTATACAGCTAACAGAATAAACTGGGAAATTGGGATAAGTGCTATGAAGAAAAACACAAGATATGAAGATATATTGGGGGGGCTTTAACTTAGTGTGAAGGGTTAGGGAAGGCTGTTTTGGTGAAGTGTCATTAAATCTAAAGGTAGAAAGCAAGGTAGGAATGGAGGTGGAAACAAAGATAAATCATGACCAAAGTCAAGTAAATTAGGGTAAAAATGTCTTGAGATAATATAAGAGGCTGGGGCCAGATCTTGCAGGATCTTGGTAATAACTATGTTAAAAATTTGAGCTGGGTGTGGTGGTGCATACCTGTAATCCCAGTGATATGGGAGGCCCGAGGCAGGAGGATCTTAAGTTTGAGGTTAGCCTCATCAACTTAGACCCTGTCTTAAAGGAAAAAAAACAAAAAAAGGATTGGGAATATATCTCAGTGGTACAGTAGTCTGAGTTCAGTCCTCAGTACCACAGTACCAAAAAAAAAAGTTTTTTTTTTTTTTGAGTAGGTGCAATAGAGCACAACTGTAATGCAGTGACTGAGGAGGCTGAGGCAGAGGAATCAAAAGTTGGAGGGCAGCCTCAGCAATTTAGTGAGACCTCAAAAGGATTGAGGATATAGCTCAGAGGTAGAGCATGACTGAGTTCAATCTCCAGTACCGGAAAAAAAAACAAAAAAAACAAAATGAATCTTCATCATAAAAGCAATGGAAAACTCTTGAAGGGTTTTAAGTAAAGCATGGTATAATGTAATTTTTAATAAAATTCTTTAGTTTCTCTCAGAGCCTTGTGTAATGTGGAGAGGAACTGTAGTAGTCCATGTGACTGAGGATGATTTATAGTAGTGTGATGGCACAGACGTGGAGATTAGTAAACACATTTGAAATTTAGTTGTTTGCGGGAGGGAGATGGCAATATGTCAAAAACAATGGATGCAAAACTTCATGGAGCTTTCTAACACATGTATATAACAATGTTTTATCTTTAATAAAGTCTCTTTTTTTCTTTTTCTTTTGGCATTGGGGATTGATCCCAGGGCTTCACATATGGAGCAAGCAAGTGCTCTACCATTATATCCCTTTCCCTTTTTTATTTTCAGACAGGGTCTCACTAACTTGCCCAGGCTGGCTTCCTGCCTCAGCCTCCACAGTAGCTGAGATTACACACCTGGTCACTGTACCTGGTCCTAATTTACTGTTATGGGCACCTGATCTGTGGACTTTTTTTAAAAAAAAGATTGTTAATACTATTGCCATTAGTCATGAGAACTCTTTTCTCATCAAATCACCCTTTTTATTATTGCTCTAAAATTCTGATCAGCTTTATCTCAAAATGTAATACAGAAAAGCAAATCAAGTCCAAACAGAAGACAAATTAGCTGATAAACTTTGTTGGCCTAACATATACCACAAAATCTGGAAGTTAGTGTCTACCAAAATCTTAGGTCTCCATGGTAATTCACAAATGTTTATAGATTCAGAAACAAAATTATCTGTTGTTTTTACTTTACCACATATGCCCTCAATGCGTTTCTTCTTTTTTGGGTTTTGCCCTTTTCAAAAAAATTTTTTTTTTTTTTTTTTGGTAATACTGGGATTGAACACAGAGTCTTTTGCATGCTAGGCAAGCCCTCTGTCATGAGCTACATTCCCAGCCCTTTTTAGTTTATTTTGAGACCAAATCTTACTAAGACCTCCAACTTGCCAACCTCTTGCCTTAACCTCTGAGTACCTGGGACACCCTGCTAAACCTGCTAGTCTTAAAATGTGAAGTTCAAACTATATACAATTATATATACAAATGGTTGGTATTAGCTATTTTAGGGATTTAATTTTCAAGTCAGGTCACTTAGACTTTTCAAAGTCCATGGGTAAAAACATACACATTTATATATTAATGAAAACTGAGATAGGATAGAAGAAATAAAAGAGATAGGAAGGAAATAAAAGAAAGGAAAAGCAAATTATAACTTTAAAAGTCTTATGCTAAAGTTCTTCGCATCTTTACTGCCCAAGGAGGGTCTCTCTCCCAGGCCTGTCACTCCCAAATTTCTGGGAAGTCTAGATCTTCACTCACAATCTTAAAGTTACTGGACATTCACCCACTATAAAGATTTCCCTGAGCACTGTTAGTTAGCCCACTAATACATATATTTTCAGGATAAATTGAGCAGAGGAAGACATGATATTTATATGGTACTTTCCCAGTGTTATCTATTAGATAATGCAGAGGATGTCAACCCCTTAAGAATCCTGAGAATCGCCAGACTGATGCTATTCCTTCACAACTTCCCATGTCCACCCCTCCTCAAATTTCCTTTATTTATTTTAGTACTGGAGATTGAAACTAGGGGTACTTTATCACTAAGCTACATTCCCCCAACCCTTGTACAATTTTTTTTTTTCAAATTTGTGAATTCTTGTACAATTTTGAGATAAGGTCTAAGTTGCCCAGGTTGGCCTTGCGTTTGCTATCCTCCTGCCTCAGCTTTCTAAATCACTTCGTTTAAAGCATGTTAGAACCCCCAAACTGTCTCTCATTTTTCAGATAACCAACATGCTCTCTTGAATATGTATTTCTTGTTTTCCTAAATACATCTGTGCCTCAATATCTGAGACGTGCTGCAATTCTTTTCCATCACATCTATCAAAGGCCCTGTTGTTTTGAGGCAAGGTCCCCCTTTTCAAGATCTTCTCTTCCTACCTCCAGTGACAAAAACAAGTCATTCAATAATAAAATTGTCCATTATAGAAGCTGTAAATTATGAAACTAAGATTTTTTTTTTATCTGTTTTGGTGGCGTGTCATAGTTGATGATATAGTTAGCCCAAAAGCAAAAAACCAAACAAAACAGGTCTAATTTGAGCACCTTGCCTCTATGCAGGTCCACCATTTTCCTTAATGGTTTCCTTATTTATTTGCCAGTTAGGGGACAGCGAATTAAACCTTAACTTACCACTGTTTCCATTAACAGTGATTATAAACTCACTTTTCCCTTATATCCTTTTTTGGACAAGAGACAATGCACATAAACATGACATTAAAATTAAGGTACGTTAGTCTTGTTCAAAACTATCACCAGTTTGCAGTGGGGTACCAGTGTGTACCATTCCCTAATTGCTTTCAGATCAACAATGACTTAATTAAACGCTCATTTTACATTTGTAAATGTAAAAACATCTAGCCTTCTGCCCAGACCCACCCAGTCGCAGTCCGTCATTCTCGCTATCTTCCTTAATTTTTCGGCAAACGGAGTCTTTTCCTGAGGCGGATGGCAAGAAGTCCGGCAAGTGCCCAGAGACGCGGCCTTTTAGATGCACCCAATTAAAGCAGCACAAAGTTGGAATCCTTGGCTGGATCCATATGTGTAAAACGATCTGCCTAATCCAGGGAGCCGTACTGCCTGGCGCAACCGCGAATCCTTCCTAGTGGTTGCAGCTCGTCTCCATAGCAACTGGCCGCGGGCGCCGGGGCCCGGATGTTGTGAGGATCCGCGGTGGTTTGGCCCAGCTTCCTGCCGCCTCCTACGACTGGCTGCGCTCCTTTTCGGGAGTCGTAGTTCTCTCCTCTGCTGCCGCCTGGCCTGAGGCGCAAGGTGGACTACGAGTCCCGGCATGCGCTGGGACACCTCGCCAGCCACCGCCCCCCCCCGGCTGCGGACGCCTGCTAGCAGGTTGTTGTTTTTATGAGAGGCGTCACTAGCTCCCGTAGCCGTGACCGCAGCCACCGTGACAGCCGGCTCCGTCGGGTGGAGGTGGCGCTGCCGCGTCAGGTACGGTCTTGGGCGAGTTTGGACCCCGGGAGGGGGGTCGGGGCGGACTGTCGGCAGTCGTGGCTCAGACCCTCGGCTGCGCAGCCTCCCGAGGGCAGAGTGGAAGTCTCCCTCCAGCGCGGGGGTTGCTCGGGCGGGGACTTGACCCCTGGCGCGGGCTGCCGCACGGGCGAACTCCTCGGGCCGCGAGTCCCCAGCCCCCGCGGACCTGGCTGGCCGGTGAGGTGTCAGGTCCCGTGGTCTGCAGCCTCTGACCCCCAGCTGCAGTACCGAGGTGTTTGCCGGGGTCGGGGAGCTGATACCCCAGAGGACCCTCCCTTTGGCCTGTAGGGCTTGAGGCGATTCTCAGTCCCGGCTGATGGAATCCATATGGTAAGACGTGTGCGTCACCTTGCCCGCCTTTTGGGTCTTTATTTTGGTGACGTTTGAGCCCCGTGATGCCAGGAATAGAAAGAGTAAATGTAAAACAATGCAGCTGAGATTTCTCCAACGCCAGCCTCATAATAATCAAATCTGCCTTCCTACCCTTTTCCCTCTATGCCGGCCTCCTTTAGCCACTGTTTTCTTATGGATTTGTCCTCAGTAGCAGCTGTCCCACGCGATGTCTTGTTTGTGCTACATATTTATCACTATTTAATGAACCCCGACTCTGCCATTGGGAACGACAATTTTAATAAACTCAGCCAATTAAAGTTTGGTTGAGAGGTTAAATTCGCACTATCTCATTCTGGTTTTATTAAAAACCAGAATGGGGCTTCCTTGTAGCTAGAATGGATAACTACTTTAGTACTGTGAATTTTGGGAGTAATTCGCCTCCTGCCATAAGGTCATAGCTACTAAATAGTGCTTGAAATGACATTATTAACAGATCACATCTTTGGCTCAAGGTTTGAGGAGGCCCCGCGTTTCTCAGGGGATATTTGTCACACATAGTTAATGTGAATTCTTTACTATTTTTTCCTGACTTCAAATCATGTCAGGGAAGGAACGGAGAAAGTGAAGGTATATTAATGCACAAGCTTTAACCCTTTTTACACTAAGGATTGCAGTTGTTAAAAGAACTTGTTAAAGAAGTTGTTAAAATTTATTCCTGGGCTCGGGATATAGCCGAGTGGGTGAACACTTTTCTAGCATGCACGAGCCCTTGGGTTCCATACCTAGCCTTGAAAACAAGAAATTCTAAACAGTATTTAAAGGCCTTGGGAAGCACTCAATTTGAAATAAAAACAAGTTAGAAAATAGTGTAATTAAATCCAATTTTGTATACTAAGGCATAGAATAAGAAGTGCTTCTTTTTCTATTGAAAATAAGGCCAAAAGATATTCAAAAGTGATTATTTGGAACTTGAAACTACAAATGATTTTCTCTTTGCTATATTTTCCAAATTTTCTGTAGAAAGAAAAGGAATGCAGCAGTTTCATTTATATGGATTCATCAAACATTACTTACTGTAAATAACAACAACAAAAACAGTCCCTGTTGCTGAATCCACAGACTATGAATTTAAAAGTAAATTAATTTGGAGAGATGAATTAGTTGCACTGGAAAGAATAAAAAATGTAGACAACGATAATTTTTAGTACATCTCATTTTTTGATCTGTTTTATTTTCACCTTGTGTATGGTAAAATCAAAGACAAAAATACTTAGGCTTTTTTTAGTTAAGTGTAGGCAATTCCTAAAAATCCACCAGTTGACAAAAGATTGGACCTACTGGAAAGATCTGGAAGTAGCAAAATTTTAAAATTATTTTAAGCATTTACTAGTGGAAATTTTAATATTGTTAACATGGAATCATTTTGAGTACTGTATTTTATGTGTCTTTTGATATTTTGCATTTATTTTTATTTTATTTTGTTACTGTTATGTAGCATATGAATAGGTAAGTAGCATAATTATTTAGTTCACATTTTGTTTTCTGCCACAAAGACCACATTGTTCTTCCATAGAAATACTATTTGCACTTTTGCTTTTATCATTCACTTTTAAAAAATTGATTTACCTCAAAGCCAGTTAATTCTTAATGCTTCATTGCCATTAATTATTTTTAAACATTTTAACCTTTATTTAATTAGTTATACACGATAGTAGAATGCATTTTGTATTTTGATAAATCATACATAAATGGGATATATTTCTCATTTTTCTGATTGTACATATTGTAGGATCACATTAGTCATGCAGTAATTTTTTTGGGGACGGGTATCAGGGGGATTGAACCTAGGGGTGCATAACCACTGAGCCACATCCCCAGCCCTTTTTTTATGTTTTATTAGAGACCATTTGGCTGAGTTGCTTAGTGCCTTGTTAAGTTGAGGTTGGGTTTGAACTTGCAGTGCTCCTACCTCAGCCTCCTGAGTTGCTGGGAGTACAGGCATGCATCAAGGCATCTGGCTAATGCCATTAATTCTTTTTTTTTTTTTTTTTTTTTTTTTTTGATGCTGGGGATTGAACCCAGGGCCTTGTGCATGTGAGGCAAGCACTCTACCATCTGAACTCTACCAACTGAGCTATATCCCCAGCCCTATTAATTCTTAATAAAATATCTATTCTGTTATTTTTCAGGCAATAGTATTCATATTTTATTTTTTTAGATTGTTGTCTTTGGAGTTTTCCTTCTATAAGTTTCAGTTTATTTTGTACATTTTAATTTTGTATATTTTATGTATAGTGTTGGTTCTATATGTTGTTAGGCTGCGGGTCCTCTTAATAAAGCATAAGAAGTATTCATAATGTATTAACATTTCTTATTTACTAATAGGTATCATTGTATTCCTATCTAAATTAGAGATTTTTTAAAATGAGGTCTGATTATGAACTGCCAGAATCATTTAAAAAAAATAGTAGTAGTTTCTGAAAATGTTAAGAACTGCAACAAAGCCTCTTAAGCTCCTGGTGGTTTAAAACAAAATGCAGACTCATCTAACAATAGAGAACCACTAAAGGCTAAATTGTTTTTGTGTTTATGTGGTTAAGGTGAGGAAGTTGCCATATTCTAAGTGATAACATTTTGAAGAATATCCTTCTTGACAGTTCTGCAAATTTGAGTAGATTTAAAGTTTTAAAAATGTTTGTTTCAAAGGTCTTTTTCAGAGTCTATCATCAGAAAACTTGACTAAATCATCTTTCAATTTGAGTTCTAAGATGAAAGTTAGCCCCATAATGTGCAAAGAATTGCATCTAACTAATAAACTTAGGGATTTTTTTTAAAAAAGGGAATTTATTGTATGGTAAGCTGTTAAAGAGGTTTTAGGATTTTCTGAAGAAGTTTTTGAAAATAAGTAGTGTGAATTAAAGATTTTCCTCTTTAACCCATGCAGCCAAAAATCTAATTTTTCCTGACTACTTGTCTATAAATCACTATCCTTTCAAAATTTCCTGGTTATTAGTGCCAGAAATAATGAAGAGTGAAAAGGGCATTGGATTGGGAATCAGGATGTTTAGTGATGTTGAACAAGTAATTTAACTTAAGAGTATCTATTTCCATTTATAAATTGTAAATAATACAATAATAGCAACTGGTTGCCTTACTTCTTGAGATGTTTGAGAAGATCAAATCAGATATGATTTGTGACAGAGTCATCTATTTACATAAAGTAGTACTGGCCTGCATACTGGCCTGCATAAGTGACATTTACATCAAGTATATTATACATTTGAAGTGTGATGACTTGATGTGGTAAGTGTTCCTCAATGAAGTTTCATTATTCAAAGTGAAATGGAGCTTCATTTGATTTTTTTTTTTTTTTTTTTTTTTGAGTAGAGCTTGGTGGTATTTTCTAGGTTGAAGGAAACCTGGCTTCTCTTCTGACTGTGACTTTGCACTCTGCTGCATTAAAGGCCTTGAAATAGTAGTGTGTTTCTATGGTGGGCTTTTAATTTTTGTTTTAATCTCACACCTAGAAGAGATCATTAGAGCCTAATTTAACAGTAGGAGGTGGCTACTCTTTTTAAAATGTTCTAAAATGAAACTTTAAGTTGATTTTATGAGAAATGGGACTACATTTAGTATGAAATCCCAGGTCCTCTGAGAGGTAACATTGCTTACATAAGCAGTAAAGTTTAGCCACCTCCTTCTGGGGAAGGCAGCCCTGGCTGTTACAGCATCTGACCATGGAGATTAACTTCAAAGTTCTGTTGACAAACAGAGCATTCAAATAAAAAGTCCTTTAGAAACTTAGGAATACATTTTAAGGAGTTTATCAGAGTAAATAGAGGTAAATGAAAATAAAAGACAAATATATATTGTGTCAGGGGTTGGTAATTTTGCTGCTTATAAATTTAGTTGATAACAAATAACATCTTAATTTGTAATAATGGATGCATAATTATCTTTTAATCAGGTTCTATAAATGTTAACAAATAGAAAATAAAAATATATAAAACATGTTTGTTTTCACAGTTTTTTTTTTTTTTTTTTTCAGTATTGGGGGTTGAATCCAGGACCTGATGCATTCTAGGCACAGGCTCTCCCACTGAGACATCTCTAGCCCCATTTTCAGATTTTCTTCCTAAATAAAGACAAATTATCCTTTTTATAAGAAAATGTTTAAAATAAAACAATAGAAATATTATGGGAAAAAATCTATATTATTTTTTTTGTTTTTGGTTGTACTGGGATTGAAGCCACAAACTCACATAAGCTAGACAAGCATCCTACCACTGAGCCCAAATATATATTTTTATCCAGTAAGAACTTGAAAATTTGAGAATAGCAAAAAATAGGCAGGATTCAGTATTTTTTTTTTTTTTTTCTTTAATTTCTTGCTACAGAGGAAAAAGATCATCAGTGACTTACATACTAGTGAGGACAGACCCTATATTTGTGTCTTATATATCTGTTAGCCTTTTCAGGCTTTTACAAAATTAAGATATGACATTACTGGAAAATCAGGATTTTTCTCACAATGAAAATATTCTTTGAAAGGAATATTTCCATACTAGCAATTATTTTTCCCTCAGTGTTTTGGATTCATTATCGTTTACTTACTTTATTTCAAATTTTTAATAAAAAATGTGCCATCTTCTAAATTAAGGCAGAAAGGAAAACTTTTATCTTCAGATGTGGCAGCAATTATTTTTGTTTCTCAATCATTACATCGAAGAAGGAAATGTGTGAAGTAATTGTGTATTGACTCACTTCTCTTGCAGAATTTATTTTCTAGATCAAAAGGTCACTTTGCTGTAATTAACCGTATCACTGCCTCTTTCTGGGCATGGATAAAATGACATTATTCCTTCTTTTCTAGAGTTTTCCGGATACCTCTTTTTAGTGATAGATTTCAGGGATTTTTCCTACTTTATTAGAATTGGAAGAGTCTGCTTAATGGATGAGTTAGTTTTGCATTCACTTTCATGATGAATATAGGACAACCATGGAACCTACTTCTTGATGCTATAATTGCCACTCTGAGGACTGAACTCATCAAAAGCCCCAGATAGTAAACATTTTATGGTAACCTACTAATAGCTTTAGCTTGAAAAAATTAAGTTTTCCAGAATCTGCTTCGATTTGGTTCTGTCATTCACTGTGCTTAAAATTGGCTTTTGTCTTTTTATTTAAAAAAATGTCAGGGGATGGTGGTGGGGCAGCAAAAATGAAGGAAGGATGGATGGATAGAGGAAAATGAGGGGTGGAGAAGTGGTAGGGGGAAGGAAAAATAATAGAATGAGACAAACATCATTACCCTATGTATATGTATGATTATGCAAATGGTGTGACTCTACTTTGTGTACAGCCAGAGAAATGAAAGTTGTACCCCATTTGTGTACAGTGAATCAAAATTGAAAAAAATTTTTCCTTGCTTTAGAAAGGTAATAAATGATCACTGAAAATTTAGCAGATATTTCATATGTAATTTTGTGTTTTTTTAAATAAAAATACACTTTAATTTTTTTGTGGGTAAGTACCTCTTTAAATTTTTAATATATTGAACCAGGAGTAGTGGTACACTTCTGTAATCCCAGCTATTTGGGAGGCTGAGGCAGGAGGATTGCAGGTTAGAGTCTAGTCTGGACCATTTATCAGGATCCTATCTCAAAAATGAAATTTAAAAAGGAGGTTGGTGGGCACTCAAATTTTAGAATGCTTGCCTAGAATGTACAAGGCCCTGGGTTTGATCCCTGGTACTGCTTAAAAAAAAAAAAAAAAATTATTCCAGAAGACAGTTTCCATATTCAGGATTTACTGTCAAATCTTTTGTCTCTTGGTGCTGCTTAGTAACCAATTTAATTTGGACTCTTGGTAAATACTTGGTACAAGATTTATCTGATTGTAATAGTTAAACATCCCTTCAAGAAAGAGCTGGGTGTGGTGTCACATGGCTATAATCCCATTATTCATGAGCCTGAGGCAGGAGAACTACAAATTTGAGGACTGTCTGGGCTACTTGGTGAAATCTTGTCTTTAAAAAAAAGCTCTGGTGGTGTAACTCAGTGGAAGAATACTCCTGGGTTTAATCCCAGTAAGCTGGGGGAAAGGGGAATCACTATAAGAACCTATAGACTTTTTTAGCTGAAGGGTTTACCTATTATGGCCCATAAACATTGGCATCAACCTTCCCACTAGCACACAGGCCTAGTGGGTATTCCTTAGCAAGTTTTGTTTTTTTAAATTGCCAGGATATGGGGCTGAAAAAGTTTGATATTACAGGGGACTTAAAGGGTCTTTTACTTAAGATCAAACTGGAAAAAAGAAACCTATACAGCGGAAGTTTCTCTGCCCTCAAGAATAGGACTAAAGGCCCTTTCTTCCTTCAGAGCATTATGAGTCTTGGTGTTAACTGTAACAAAATACTTAGACTGAATTTATAAAGATAAGACGTTTATTTAACTCAAAGTTCTGGAGGTTCCAGCCTCTTCTACCCCCCAATCTGGCGATGGTCTTATTGCTGTTAGGTGGCACAGGACATCTCGTGACAAGAGGCGGTAAGCATGTGTATGTGTCATATGTTCTGTTCTTTCTTCCTTGTAAAGCCAGTATTCAACTGAGGATATAGCTCCTTGGTAAAATTACCCTGGGTTTTCAATCCCCAGTACAAAAAAAAAAAAAAAAGAGTGGTGTTTGACCATAATTATGTAAAATGAAGAATAAAAAAGAAATGTAATTTTTTTCTAACAGTAAAAAAAAAACAGTATTCAATAATGGCTGTACTTTTGTGACCTAATATAATCCTATTTATGTTGCAAAGTACCCCCCGCCCCCCCCCCCCTGCAACTCTACAACATGACAATAGAAAAAGTAAGGAGAAAATTTGTTGACCCAACTACTTATATAAAATCTTTGGAAGGATACAGCTTAGGTTCATTTAAATCAAATTTGTAGCAAAATGTAAGCTGTTCTCAGCTATAGAAGACATTTTTTTTGGTCATGCTTTTTTAAAAAATTATTTTCATTTTTTAATAAGTGGTGTTGGGGATTGATCCCAGGGCTTTCCATATGCCTGGCAGATACTCTTTGAACTACATCCGCAACCTTTTTTATTTTGAGTCATGGTCTTGTCAAGTTGCCCAAGCTGGCCTTTTACACTTGGGACTCTCTTGCCGCAGCCTCTTGAGTAGCTGGGATTACAGGCATGTGTATCACCATGCCCAATTTATCTGCATGTTATACTCCTTCTTTGTACTGATTTTGTATTATTGCTTAATCTCCAGAATCATCTTTGAGCTCTAAAGGGTAATAATTAAAATGATTTTGCTGGGTGCACACTTGTATTCCCAACTACGTGGAAGCTGAAACAGAGGATCACTTGAGCCCAGGAGTTCAGGGCCAACCTGGGCAATATAGCAGACCTTGTCTCAAAAAGAAAGGTTTAGCCAGTGCAGTGTACACACCTGTAATCCCAGTGACTGAGACAGGAGACTTGCAAATTTGAGGATGACCTCAGCAACTTAGTAAGACTCAGTCTCAAAATAAAAAATAAAAGGGATAGGGATGTGGCTCAGTGGTTAAGTGCCCCTCGGTTCATTCCCCGATACTGGGGGGAAAAATGTTTAGAACAGTGTCTTATAGGTGCTTAATAAATATTTATTGAATGAGTGTGAGTTTAAGAATGAATATATCTTGTTACCAGAAGGATTGAAGCAACTTACAAATAAAATATGTAGCAAGGTAACAAAATTAGAAGAGAAAAAGAAACGGGGACAATGGGAAAATAGGTATAAGGATTATAAAATGGAACAAAAAAAATGAAGATAATACTACGTACAAAATATATACTGTGAGATCCTATATTCTTGGTAGGACTAGGTTTTAAAGAGAGGATATTTTTCAGTTACACTTAGCCAACTGCTCAAGATATAGTTATTCTAATACTAAAATAAAAACATTTCTACTGAAAGTCCTAAAATGATAAGTGATAATGTTGTTAACTATGACACAAAAATAACTTCATTCGGACTTTTTTTTTTTTGTACCAGGTATTGAACCCAGGAATGCTTAACCACTGAACCACATCCTCAACTTTTTTTTTTTTTTTTTGAGCTAGGATCCTGCCGAGTGGCTAAGGCTGTTCTTGAACTTGCAGTCCTCTTGCCTCAGCCTCCCAAGTTGCTGGAATTACAGGCATGCATCACAACCCAGTTTGAGGCTGTTTTTTCTTGGTGACTGTTAATGTAGATTGGTAGTACCACAGTGAAGCAAATTTAGGTTGGGGGGTTAAACTTTTAATACCTTTGGGGGCTTTCAGTCTTTCTGTGCAACACAATTGAAGAAAGTAAAATGCCATTATTGAATAGAACTGAACTAAACTTTACTATCTTCATTATTACATTGATATTGTATTTAGTATTCAATCTAGAAAGGCTGTCTCCTGATAGACACAAAAGAGTCTCGCCATCTTTGATTGCTGAAAGCAAGATGAAGTGATACAGAGGTCAACTCCAGCTGGTAAATTTCATCTTGTTCCTTAAATACTTCTGTCAGGCTGATACCGCTGTTTACTGGTGACAAGTTCTGCTTCCTCAAATGTTGAAATCTGAACATTAGAGAAGCATGCCAAGGCAAACATTAAGCAGGTTTCATCTAAAGGTAATAATACAAATGTCTCTGGGGAGGGAGAAGGGGACCATGGCTGATGTTCTAGAGTTGCAAGAAGTGAGCAGTGAGCATGCGGTACATCTCTTATAGGTTAGGGTCTCTTGTTCTCCAGTTCTCTTCCCTCTCTCCTCTCTCTCCTTCCTGCCTATGTGACTAGGCCCAAGAATCGCTGGTGACATAGCAAAAAGTGAGCAGCAGATGGTAGGGGGAGGGCCAAAGTGATTCAGGCAGGTAAGGACCCAGTCCTGACCAGGGCAGGTAAATTTGGTAATCAGTGGGCTCTGGAGATCTTGACATTCCATTCTCCTCGGGGTCAGTCTCCAAGTCCAGATGCAGATTTCTTTCTTGGACTCCATTTCCTGGATTTGACCAGATTTCTTATTCTACACTAAACAAACTGTCTGTCCCCAATTCTGGCCTCAAGGCTTTGGTAAGAGGAATCCTGTAACGGGTCAGGACATTAATCATCATCAGATTTTCCTTTTTTGCTGCTGGAGACTGTGAGGAAGCAAACGAGTGGCAGACAAACTGTGGATGAGATTGTTAGATAATAGCAAATTACTTAAGTTTTCTGTTTTGACCTCATTGTGATGGTGGTTTATTTCAGTGACCATAAATACTTCTTAAAAATAATTCATAAATAAGTGTAATTTAAGAGATGCAAGTTTAGGGATAGGGCTATTAGAACTGCAGTTTGTTACTGTTTCTGATCCATTTAATGAATAAATGAATGCTTACATGTTCTCTACTGTAGATTAATAGAATGCTAAGAGGTTATAGGTGATAGATTAATAAGTATTGCTTGGTGTTTTCTGACTAGTAGAGTACAGTTAAAACACTTATGCTGTTACAAAGATTAAAAATAAAATTGTAGCTCTTTATCAAAACTTCTAATGTACTATTAATAAGAGAAGTAACCTAAGGAAAAAAGTTGTATAAGATGCCATTAGGCTAATTCCTGTTCATTCCTAGCACATGGCATAGATGATGTGGATTCAGGTTTAAAAACCTTGAACTTCCTCAGTTATTTCTGTAAGTGCAAAAGGACGTGAGGCAGACCTCCACAGCTTTAGAGAAGCCTTTATTCCTTTGCGGACTGGGGCGCCATTGGGGCCCATTTTCTGGATGGAAAAAATGGATGTCAGTCACAGAGGGATTTTGGTTTTATAGAGTACAATGAGGATGATGTAATCATTGGAAACCATGCACATGCAGTTCTGACCATCAGGGGCTAGTTGTACAGGTTAAAACCAGACCCCAAGGGATGAGTATTCAAATCTTTCCCATTGTTATTCAGGACTAATTTGACAAGGGGAAAGGTCAAGGCTTAGGGCCTGGCATTGTTATCCACCCCTTTCCTTTAGGGCCCATTGAATGCACTGGGAGAGGTTGAATGTTTGGCCAGTGTCCCCATTTCACCTTTGGAGCCACGCCTTCCCTCCCATTTTCTTTGGGAGCTGTCTTATAGGAATATTATTTTCCATAACCCTTCAATTTCTCCTACCTATGAATATGTCTGTACCTAGAGCCATCATTGTGTTCTACTTATATTGTTGAAATCTTTCTCTTCATCTTCCCCCACCCCCTGCATTACTGGGGATAGAACCCAGGGGTGCTACCACTTAACTAATATCCCCAAACCTTTAAAAAAAATTGTTTTAGGGCTTTGCCAAGTTTCTGAGGCCAACCTTGAACTTGTGATCCTCCTGCCTCAACCTCCTGAGTCACTGGGATTATGGGTGTGAACCATTACTCCTGTTTTGTCTAGAATGCTGAAAGGTATCCTGTATCTGTTCTTCCTGTATGTCTTTCATAGAATGAAAGGGCTTTTCTGAATTCACTTGAAGACTCTGGTGTTGGTCCCCATTGACATAATTAAATTCTGAAATTCTTAAGAGCTGAGGAGTGGTAGACCACATACTAAGCATGTGTGAGACCCTGAGTTCAGTCCCCAGTACCACCAAAACACAAACAAGCAACAATATGTTAGGGGGTGCAAGTTAAGAACAGACCGATCACCACTGAGAAGTCCAAATTTGAGAATCTTTATTAAGCCGGCCAACTGACTGTCTCACACAATGCCCAAAAAATGGCTATTGGGAGAAAAGCCCCGACCATAGGATTGTAGGGGTTCTTATACCAAAAATTACATCAAAAGTGTCCATTGCTATGATTCAAAATTATAAGCTAACATCATGAGATCATCAACAGAGGGGGAAGTGGGTCAAAACGACCCTTACCTATGTACAAACTGAAGAATGGTTGCTAACATCTACGCAATCACTGTTTATATGGTACATTGTTTAGGAGCAATAGGAATCAAAAGAGAGCAATTTTTCATTACATAAGAATTATTTTCTATTGCTAAACGTGTAACTGATGATGGGTACAGAGGTGGGGTGTTCCCATGGGAGAAGCTTATTTCCTATATAACATGGAGTCTCAGAGCAAAATGGAGTCTGTTTAGTGATTTTCCTTACAGTTTGGCCTACAACATTCAAATGGAGCTAGATCTGTCAGCCCATCATAAATAACAAAATGGGATTGAGGTGGTTCCCCTCTGTAATAACACCCAGAGACCTTTCCTAGGCACTCTATCGTAAATTCCAATTTCTGCATCTTTCATTAGCCTCTTTATTTTTTTCTGTAGTACTTGTCACCAACTGGGCTTACTCTTATCTTCTAGAAAGTGTGCTCTTTTCAGGGAGGACTTCCTTAGTTTTTCTTTAAGGGCTTATTCTTAGCACTTTGTATAGTTCACGGCACAGTGTAAGTTCTCAGTATTTGTTGAATGAATGACTATAATGTTAAATGTTTCAGTTCAGGATAGGCTCATTTAAAATATTTCTCTAGGGTTACTATTGGACAGTTGATTATAAAGGACATTTCAAAGTTTTCATTAGTTAAGATCTTGTGGTCTTTCTTTCTCAGGTGAATTTCTTTTAAAGCAGGCCTTTTCCTATCCTTTGGGGGAGATGAAAGATCCAGAACCTTACAATGTTATAGAAAAGATTTGTGAAAGCTCTCCAGACTGTCTAGGATGACATTAATAGCAGCACTTTTGGGCCATTTACCTACAGTTTATTGGTTGCTTTACTTTGGAATTATAGAAGCGTGTTATAATGCCCCCATTCTTCTCCATCACCACTAATTCTAGAAGATAGGGAAACGGAAACCTTATCTTTCCATAGTAAAATGTAGCTACGCAGGAATGATGAGGTATACCATCAGGTAATTCTATCCAGTTGTACTTAATGAGGTAAAATTAATATTATTACTGTCTTATTCTTACAAGTTATTTTATTTTATTTTTTTTTTTGGGTACCAGAGATTGAACTCAAGGGCACTTACTTACCCACTGAGCCATATCCCCAGTTCTTTTTATTTTTTATTTTGAGACACTGTCTCCAAATACAGCCTTACTAAGTTGCTGAGGCTGGCTTGGAACCTGTGATCTTTTTGCCTCAGTCTCCTGAACTGCTGGGATCATAGGTTTATCCTGGTTTATTCTTGGAAGTTTTGATCACTATCACCTACTTTTCTTTTTTGAGGTGTTTGATATTGAATATAGGGTATCATTCATACTTGGCAAAAACTCTTTCACTGAGCTGCATCTCCAAACCTTTTTTAAAAATTTTGTTTTGATTCCTCCAGAATGCCAAAACTAGCCTTAAACTTGCAATCTTCTTACCTCAGACTCCCAAATAACTGGGATGATAGACCTTTGCTACTGTGTCTAGCTTGGCTAATGCTATTTTCTGAGATACCAGAAACAGGATGAGCAACAGGAAAATGATTTGTTTTTGGATGTGTTTGAAAGGCCTGAGCAATCTACAAGTGGACATAGAAAGCAATTGGGAATTTGTAACTGGTGATTTAGAGACTACCCTAAGGAATAAAAGGAAACCTTAGTCTAACCAGGGTTTTAAGTTTATTGTCTTTCCAGAATTTCCTTCCTTAGCTTTATAACTGTATGATTCTTTTGTAAATTTCCCATAAACTCTGATTATTTCTAAGTTACTATTAGTAAACCTAGTAAAATGACAATTCCTGCATTTACCTATGGTCAGAATAAGTGGAGAAAAAACCTCATGACTTTCTCCAGAGTTTTGAGATCCTTAAGGAACAATATGGACTTGGGTCAGTGACCACATCATTGTCCAGAACTATTTACTTAACAGGAAAATAAGCAATTATAGCACAGGATTCTAATTTAAGTACTAGATTAGGGAAAATATTAGTCTTTGTGTCAGGGAATGACACAAAGGAAGTATTAATCAAGATGAGCTTAGGAGTTTGGATTGCAGTAAAGGGATAGACAACTGATCAGAATTTGCAGAGCCCTGGAATAAAGAGAAAGCATAGTGTTTTATTTTTTATATTTGGTGTGGGAGATTAATTCCAGGGCCACTTGCATGCTAAACACATACTGAGTCTTTTAAAGCCTGAGTCTTTTAAAAGAATTTAAAAGGTTGGAGAAAAAGAATAAATTGAAAGAGGATGAATTGATAGAGATTAAAGATATTTAAGGACTTTGAGTCATATCCTGAAGACAGTATGAAAATTTTAACATTTTAAAAGAATGACATAATGAATTATTATTTTAGGAAGGTATCTGGCAAGGTATTCAAACACCAAGGGAATATTTTATAGTCAGATGTGTCTAGGGTGGGGCTCAGGAGCTTACCATTTTTTTTGTATTATAGTGTACACAACTGCCTTTACCCCTATTCCCTGGGATGGAACCCAGGGGTGCTGTATCACTGAATTACATCTCCAGAGCTTTTTATTCTTTGACATAGGATCTTAGTTTGTTGCCCAGGCTGGCCTTAAATTTGGGATTCTCCTGTCTCAGCCTCCTAGATAACTGGGATTACAGTCATATACCAATTTACCTGGACTGTAACCAGTTTTTGAGAATAAAGGGGGTTCTTTAGTAGGCTTGTGAACTTCTTTACCCACACATCACAATGGTGTATGATCATGTGAGAAATTTTTTCTCCTGGGTTAGTTTGTGCAAACATGTTTGCTTCCCCCGCACCGTCCCCAGGGAAGTAAAGAAACACTTAAATTGGGATTGGATTAAAGTATGCTCATTGATTTGAGAAATTCAAGTTTGATAAATATCTACAGTTTAGCAATATATATTACTTTCTTTTGAAATGTCTTTATTTCATCTCCAGAGTTATTAGAGCATGCTTTTTATTAGAAAACAAAAGCTAGGAATTACCTGTTTAAGTTGAAATTACCAGGTAATAGAAGATTTATGTATATTTAAATATCCCTGATGAGTAATCTGAAAGTTTTGGAAAGATATTAAGAAAATAAAGCACAAAGTAAGTGTCAGGAGGTGGCATGGAGCAACAGTGAGAATGTGGGCTATTAACAGAAGTTTTAGAAAGTGGGGTAGGCAAAGGAAAGAGAGAAACTTTAACATGATAAAGGATGCTTTTTAGGAAAAAAAAAGTGCTTTTTAGGCTTCAGTTAGTTTTCTTGTTCATAGAGCCCCACTTATTTGTTTCATGTGGAATGTGTTTTCCAGTTGTCCAGTTACAAACCAGAAATCTGAAAATTACCCTATAGCTTTGCCCTCTTATGGTTGGTTATTCATTTCTTTAAAAAAAAAAAAGTCTTTCATGTCTTTTCAGATCTCTGAAACCTTCCCCTCCATTTGCCCTGTCTTCATCAGTACTTAAATTAGTAGTTCATCTTTTTCATGGATATTTCATTGTTTGCATCCCACAGGTTTAGGGCCCTTTAGCTGCTTCCCCAACTTATAATATACTCTTAGGATTCAAATTTGATCTTTTATCACTCCATTCATGTTAGATTAATTGCCTTTTTTGGAACTTTCATACTGTAAATTTTTCAACCTTTGTTCTTGCTGTATAATGCTTTTTCCCTTTCTTGGTTGGGAAATCTTCCTACTGTCTTCAGATCTGATTTTTTTTTTTTAACAAGAAGCTAGATATCTTTATTTTTATGTAATATCTCAATTTTTAAAATTTGGCAACTGTTAAATCATTTTGAGAAATATGCTGTCTAGTTTGCAGGTTCATTTATAAAACCTTTGATGAGTCTCCTTTCCCACTGCAAATTTAATGCTTAATCTTTGGGTATTCACATATGTCAATGTATGTTTTTGAAATTATTGTAGAATACAATACAAATAGTGACATCAAAAGTTTTTTTTAAACTCGTGAAAACTTACTCAATGAGAAATTGGAATTTACATAATTTAATAAAACATTGGGATAAGGTTATAAACATATAGAACTGGTTAATATTCCTTGAGGTATTCATACTGTAGCCTTTTGAATAATTTGTGTTGGATAGAAAGTTTATTTTACTTGAAGAGTTTTCTATAAGTTTACCTTTAATTTTATAGGGTTATAGACAGCCAGACCTAACCAATTGAAATTAGAAATCAAACAAATGACTTCATGTGAACTTATTAGAAAATCTCTTGCACAGCATTGAAAGTGACATGATCATTTTTATGTCCAAGTTTTGAATAATTTATCTGAAAACGTGCTTTTATGGTTAGTGACTAGCTTATTTGTATCTCCATTTAAAAAATATTAATTTACAGGAGTTTCCAGAATCAATAGATGATCCAGATCTTTATTTGTGGCCTGTTCTTATTTGAGCAGCAGTTCCATATTGTCTAGAGTTCTATTAGCATAGCAGCCATTAGTTTGGATCTAATGTCTTCACAGTGTATATGTAGTAACAGAAGCTTATGATTTAGATGGATTTTGCAGTTTAAAGGCATCTCAGATGCAAAAGGGAGAAACAACTAGGTAGAGTGACCCAGGTATGCTGATCCAAGACTTGATTCTAGGTCATTGCCAGTGACCACAAGTTTTGTACCAGCCTCTGGTTTTTTTCCCTTTTATTTTTCACCACTCAGATTGAATCTAACTGAAGTATCTCTATCAGATATTTTAATAAAAACTGATCATGTTTCTTCTCTGCTTGAAAAATTTTAATTGTTTGCATAGCCAACATATAGACTTCATTTTGCTTGGCATGGGAGCTCTTTCCTTCTCCCTACTTCTTGATTTCTGTAGCCATGCTTTTTACCCCTCTCACTATTCATTGAAAATATGGGCCTTAATGTTGATATTTGTTCCCATTCACCATTCTACTAACCCTCAACTGTCTGACGTGGCTAAATAGGGTTCTCCTTCCTCGTCTAATTCTGCCTGCTCAAATCCTATATTTTCTTTCAGACCATTCTAGCTCAGGAGAATCTCCTCGTCTTTAGAAGTTTGGTTGTATTTGTTCATAAAGGTGTGCAATCATATCATATCCTATGTGACAAATCTATGGGTGGGTTGTCTCAGTTTCATGCTGAAGGCAATAATCCACATTCATACTTTGTCACCTGTAGAGCTTCTTAGAGAATTAAAAAAATGTGTCCCACAAGTCAATATGTTCTTGTATTTGTAGACCTGAAAAATGTCTGAAAATTCCAGTGACAGTGATTCATCTTGTGGTTGGACTGTCATCAATCATGAGGTATGCTCTTTAATACTTTTTATGAGGCAATCTGTAACCTTACAGTGTTAGCAGTGATATAAACTGTTCTTTGAAGGCTAGCATTTTTCTACATTTAAGCCAAAGGTTCCATTGTCTGTAACTTGCTTTGCTGAAAGCTCTTCATGGACTAGTATCTGCATTATTGTTCATGGCTTTCCTTAGCTTGAAGTTGTTAGGCACATTTTTATTGAGGTTTATTACTGGTTGTTTACCTAATTCTCCTATAATTAAAAAAAACTCACTATGGTATAGATTGTTTTCATTCTTATTTTGTAGTTTAAGAAAACGGAAGCCTAGAAAGATAATTTGGAGAAAATCATGTAACTAGAAAATATTCAAGCCTGGTTTTGAACAGAATGACTCAAAGGAAGATGAACCAGAAAGGAAGATGGAGAACATATAATTATGTTATGTTATAGGAACTTGACAGGAAAGGAACTATGGTTAGAACTCTATCATAAAATGTTTTAGAGGAGTTATGTACACACACGAATGTAATAAACTTTGGTTTATGTCCTACACTGGTTTCATTATTTAAAAAAATCATAAGATACTGATGAACAGAAACAATAAAGTAAAAATCAGCCATACTTGTTCCAATTTTTAATGGATTTTTCTATAGTTTTTCCATTTGTTTTCAGGATCTCTTTTCACTTGCTTTTCTTCATTAATAGAAAAATTTTAAGTTTCTTATATAATTATTTTAATGTTTTAAGATTTAGAAAATTGGTTAGTCATCTTACAGAAAGTAAGATTAACAAAAAAGATGACTTTTTCTGTTTTATAGTTTCAAAATTTAATAGCAGTTCTACCAGTTGAGATTGAGGTTGTTTTTATTTTTATAAGTGTGCCAGATGTGGTGGTGCACACCTGTAATCTCAGCAATTTGGGAGGCCAAGGCAGGAGAATTGGAAGTTCAAGGCCAGCCTGAGCAACTTAGCTACATCTTATCTTAAGATTAAAAAATAAAAAAAACAAAGGACTGGGGATGTACACAGTGGTAGAGCATCTCTGGGTTCTGTTCCTAGTACTACACACACACAAAGTCATTTTTCTATTTTTAACCTGTTTCTACAAATCTTAGGTCAATTCATCACAGCTTCTTTTCCTTCAAGGATAATTCACAGTACAGGAATAAGGTAGCACTGGGAATCCTACCTGCAAGTCTGCAGAGTAGAGCAGAACAGTAAATTTTTCTTGCACTTGTCAAGTGTGTTAGACATCATCTTTCTTCTTCTGTATATAGATAGTTACGAAATTCAGCTCTCTTCTAGTGTCTTGTATATGTTTCCTTTTCCATTACCATCATTCTGATTCAGTCCAGAACGGGTGTCTCCAGCAACCCTGAGTCAGCTCTAACCTTGCCTTTGCTTCTACCATGCTCCTGCCACCATAGGCAACCTTGAAATACACGAGTATTTAGAATTCTCTTTAGTCTTCAGAGGCTACTCCTTTCACAAATTCTTTTATATTTTGCTGTTTTGAGTTATATATGTGAAAAAATATGGAGAGGCAGAATCAGCTTCATGGTTAACTTTGCTTATTAAGACACAAGGAAAAAATTCATAAGATCTATTAAAGAAAAGACAGTCTGACAACAAAGTATGAAGGACTACCTCAGAATAAAAAATAATCTAAACTTATAAGGAAAGGCTTCTGTTAACTTAATAGGTTCATTTAATTCATGCCTTTCAGTTGTCTGATCTTTGACAAAGATGCCAAAAACATACATTGGAGAAAAGATAGCCTTTTTAACAAGTGGTACTGGGAAAATTTGTTACCCATAAGTAGAGAATTAAATTAGATCTTTATCTCTCACTGTGCATGAAAGTCAACTCACAGTGCATGAAAAGACCCAGGAATTGGAACAGAAACTATGCAACTCATAAAAGAAAGTGTAGGGGTGACATTCCAGCATATAGGTGCGGGGAATAACTTCTTCAATAGGACCCCTAAAAGCCCAGGAAATAATACCAAGCGTTAATAAATGGGATGGCATAAAATTAAAAAGCTGCACAGCAAAGGAGGTGAAAAGAGAACTTCCAGAATGGGAGAAAATCTTCCCTAGTTACTTTTCTGATAGAGGATTAATATCCAGAATATATAAAGAACTCAAACACCAAAAAAATTCCACAAAATACACCACCAACAATAACACAACTAATAAATGGGCAGACACTTCTCAAAAGAAGAAATACAAATGGTCAAAAAAATGTTCAGCATTGTTAGCAGTTAGGGAAATGCAAATCAAAACTACCCTGAGATTTCATCTCACTCCAGTTAGAATGGCAGCTATCAAGAGTACAAACAGGGGGTTGGGGATATAGCTCAGTCGATAGAGTGCTTGCCTTGCAAGCACAAGGCCCTGGGTTCGATCCTCAGCACTGCAAAAAAAAAAAAGAGTACAAACAGTAATAAATGCTGAAGTTGATGTGGGGAAAAAGGAACACTTTCACACTGTTGTTGGGATTGTAAATTATAACAGCCACTATGGAAATCACTATGGAGGTTCCTCAAAAAAAAAAAAAAAAACAACTAGGCACGAAACTACTATACTGCCCAGCTGTAATACTCCTCAGTGTTTATTCTAAAGAATCAGTCATACTATAGCAATACGTGCATACCCATGTTCATAACTGCACAGTTCACAGTAGCTAAAATGGATCCAGCCTAGGTGTCGGAGAGTAAGTGAATGAATTAATAAAAATGTGGTATATACGGAGTTTTATTGAACCAAGAAGAGTGAAACTATTTCATTTTCTGGAAATTGGATGGAACTTGAGAACATTACGTTAAGCAATTTAAGCAAGACTCAGAAAGTCAAGGATCAAATGTTTTCTCTCCTATGTGGGAGCCAAGGAAGAAAAAGGAAAAGAAAGGTGGAGTGGGGATCTCTTGAAAATTGAGTGGAGATCAGTCGAGTAGAGGAAATGGACCTGGGGGAGGGACAGGGGAAATATGAGAGAATGATATTGGCCAAATATTATTATACCGTATACATATATGAATATAAGAAAAATGCCTTTAACATAGCAGTTTACTTTGCCATAATAAGTAGTTGTTTGCTTGTGGCTATTTCTCTGAATAGGTTGTAAATTTGAATTTTGGATTTGAGGTTTTTTTTTTTGGAACCAGGGATTGAACCCAGAAGTGCTTAACCATTGAGCCACATCCTCAACCCTTTTTATCTTACATTTCGAGAATAAGGTCTTGCTATGTTGCTTAGGTCCTTGCTAAGTTGCTGAGGCTGATCTTGAACTTTTGATTTTCCTGCCTCAGCCTCCTGAGTTGCTGGGGTTATAGGTGTGTGCCACTGTACCTGGCTTGGGTTTGAATTTTTTATATCCCACAGTAACTTGTAAAGTCCCTTTTCTAGAGTAGTTCCATAAATGTTAAATATGAATAAATTGATAGAAATAGGTAAGTTTGGACACTTATACATGAGATTCAAATTTATTGCCCAAGCTCTTAAAATAGAGCATTCATCCTTTAGGCTGACTTGACTTAGAATTTAAACCTAAGATTCTGTTCTGCTGTTTCTCTGACATAAACCCTTGTAGACTGAACTGAACAAAAGTTCATTGGATTAGATGCTCTTCCCTTTTGGAGTATGGCAGCCTTTGGGACTTTTAATAATGGAAAACATCTATTTGTAATCAAATCCAGCTTTGAGAAATTAATAGGAAAATAACTGAATGATTATAACTTTTTCCCTAGGGGTCTGATGTAGAGATGGTGAATTCTGTCACAGCCAGTGACAGCTCTGAGCTCACCCCAGAATGTTCATCTTTAGAGCAAGAAGAGGATGTACAAGTACTGCAGATAGAGCAAGGAGGTAAGTTTGTTAAATTTTGTTTTTAAAAAAATGTGAGTGCCATTATGAATCTTGCCTTCTTTCTAGGCAGTCAACCTTTTTGGATAATCTTAGTGATCTGGTCACAGAAGGACTCATTTTAGTATGGATTCGGTAGAAATTCAGTGTGGATTTAGGAAAGCATGTAGAACCCAGTGTCACCAAACTGCTACAGGGTTTATTATTTGTAGCTGTAGTACGTTTGGGCCTCCAGATAGTCTTTCATACTATAGAAGTAACCAGTGACTAAACATGTATTATGTGGTTTAAGATGAATTTGTTTGGTACTTTAATTTATATTTACTTGCCATTATTAATGTTATGACTAGTTATGTACAAAACTTTTTTCATCAGAAGAGATTCTTCATTTATCACCATGCTATAGAGTTCTTGAGTCGGAATTTAGTAAAATGATATCTGATCATGTACTGTACTGCATCTGTGGTTAACATACTTCCTGTGGGATTTGTGCATCTTATTTATACAGAGACGTATGACTCCTAAATAATTGCTATAACTCCCAAGCAATTGCTGTATAGTCTTATCTTCTACTCCTTAACACTTTTTAAAAAATGTTCATTAAAATGTAAGTAAGAACATTTCTCCTTCAGGAGAGTGCAGTAGGTATGTCAAGGCTAGAAATAGAGGAGAATTGTACCTGTTAAATTCTTTTTTTAAGCTTATGTGCTGATTACTATTCTCAAATGCAGATATTCTCATTGTTTGTGGGTCATATCCCTCTGAGAGTCTAAAAGGCATGAATAGTCTCTCCTAAGAAATTTACTCATATGTAAAAATACATATGTATTTACCCATATGTAAAAAATTTCCATACTCTATAGTACTCTTAGACCCAAGTCCATCTTTATCTCCAAATTAAGATAATATTCTATTATTAAATGGAAGAGTACTTTTCTTTTTCTCTTGTTCTTATGAGGTTCAAATACATAAAAATAATGTTTGTGATAGGGAAAATGATGTAAAGGATTTTTAAGAAAGTATTAGTTATAGATGGATACATAATACCTTTATTTTAATTTTATGTGGTACTAAGGATTGAATCCAGTGCCTCACATGTGCTAGGCAAGTGCTTTAACTACATACAACCTGCGCTACAACCCCAGTCCCCAAAATGGATTTTAATATGTGGTTAACTATAATACTTTTTAATTGCTATTGAATTTTTTCTTTCTTCTTTTCTTTCTTTTTTTTTGCGGTACTGGGGATTGAACTCAGTGCCTTATACTTACAAGGCAAGCACTCTACCAACTGAGCTATATCTCCACTTTGCTATTGACATTTAATGTGTCCATTCTTTGTATCAATTTATGTGTGTGTTTAATATTTTTAACTTCCATTAACATTTTGTACACTTTTTCAGAAAAATATTGAATTCAGTAGTCCATTTATACATTTCTTCTTTGAGGAGTCTCTTAACAAAATTTATCTTATGTAGTGACACTGTTTTGTTTTCCTGTAGTTGTTTTTTTTTTTTTTTCTTGGTGGTGGTGGTATTGGTGATTGAGTTCAGGACTTTGTACATGCTAGGCAAGCTCTCTACCACTGAGCTACCTCCCCAGACTTCTTTACTTATTTTTATTTTTATCTATCTATTTTTTTTTTTTTTTTTTTTTGAGACAAGAGACTAGCTCAGGCGCCGAGACTGGCCTCAAACTTGTAGCCTTCTTGTCTCAGACTCCAAAGGAGTTGGGATTACATGTGTGTACTACCACACCTGACTTGCTTTTCTGTATTCTTTTGATTCCTTTTTTTTTTCATAGTTTAAAGCTTTTTTTTTGTTGTTTTTTTGTATACTGGGGATTGAACCCAGGAGCAGTTAACTACTGAACCCTAGCCCCAGCCCTTTTTTTATATTTTATTTAGAGACCAGGTCTTGCTGAGTTGCTGAGGCTGGCTTTGAACTTGGAATCCTCCTGCCTCCTGAGCCACTGGGATTACAGGCGCCACTGCACCTGGCAAGCTTCTTATAACTTAAAGCAGTTTTGATCCTTACATTACAAGCCATTGATAGCCATTGGAATGGTGGTATTTTTAGGAATTTTGAATGAACTTTTAAGAAGTCAGGAAATGTGCCAAGAGGTATATAGAGGATATATTTTCCTTATTAATGGGTTCTTAGAAACACTTTGCATTAAGGGATTTGTTATTACGAGGTAGAGATTTTATTTAGTTAAATTGGCTTTGATTTAAGTTCTTAGTAGGTCCTAAGTTGAGTTCACTTAAATATCTAAAATTGTTTCCTCATAATTTCAAATAATTAAAATGTGGTAACAACAGTAAAGTTACTTTTACAATTGTATGTGACCTTTCATTAATTCACTTTAACATTGAGAATAGATTTTATCTATAATGATTATATTTATATTATAAGAAGTCAACTGTTTTAAATGAATAATTTTTATTGATCTTTGCTTTATAACAGAAAGCAGCCAAAATGTCACCTTGTTAATGGAAGAAACTCTTTATCCTACTTTTGAAGAAACCAAGTCAGCAATTGAGGTAAACTTGTATTGTGTATATGCCATAGTGTATGGCATAGCTTGTTGAAGTTTATCACTTACATACCAGAAAGGTTTAATCAGTTTTTAACAGGTTCCTGAATGCAAAATTAAGTTTAAATTTATAGAACTGGTGAGAGAAATCAACTTTCTTTTTTCCTATGACCATTGAGTAGCAAAGGTAGTCTCACTTCTGCATTACAGTGAGAGAAAGCAGTGATCCATGTAATTCTAAGGGTTGCCAATGGGTTTGATGATGTTTTCAAGCTACTTGATGAATCTTTTATTGCATAATCCCTTATGGTTTGGAAGAAATAATATCTTTAGGAGCTGGTTGAATAGCTTAGTGGTATAGCACTTGTCTAACATGTACTAGGCTCTGTATTTGATTACTAGCACTGGAAAAAAATCATATATTTCACTTTAACCTCAAATTACTATATATTACATTATACATTTTGAATTGTATACAAAATATAAGGCTCTTAAATAATTTTAGAATTTATTATCTCTAAAATTATGATACTTTAGGCAGAAGAAGAGCAGTCACCTGAGGACAATGTCTATTTTGGAACTGCCAGTGACGATTCTGATATTGTTACCCTCGAGCCTCCTAAGTTAGAAGAAATTGGAAATCAGGAAGTTACAATTGTTAAAGAAGCACAGAGTTCAGAAGACTTTAACATGGGCTCTTCCTCTAGCAGCCAGTATACATTCTGTCAGCCAGAAACCGGTAAGACCTATATAATGATAATATGCTGATGTGAGACTTAAGGACTTCTGTGACTAGATTTTATATAATGTCTTCTTTTCTAACCCTAAATCTCACCTTTTGAATATATTGGGTAAACTCAAAAGATTTTTTTTGTAAATCTGTTATATCTAGGGTTTTCCTAGACTGTATGGCATGGAGCACAGTAGTGTTGTGCTGTAACAAGACTTTTTTTTAAAAAATCATGTTCTGTCTCTTTTTTTTTTTTAAATCATTAAATAGAAGACAGAATTTCTTGAGCTGGGTCAGTGGTACACACCTGTCATTCTAGCTACTCAGGAGGCTGAGGCAGGAGAATTGCAAGTTAGAAGCCAGTGTCTGCACCTTAGTGAAACCCTGTCTCAAAATTTGGGAAAAAAAAATTTGTTTTGAGAGAACCGGAGATGAAACTCAGTGAGTGGTAAAGCACCCTTGAGTTCAATCCCCAGTATCCAGTTGGGGGTGGATTCTTGGAGGTTTTTCTTCTGCTGTTTGCACTTCCAAGGAAATTGCTGCATGACTGAGTTACGCCCCAGCCAAAGTTAGTTTCTTAAAGAAGATGTGTAATAGTCTCAAACACTCCAAAATGCACTTGGATTATTTTTTTTTTTAAAGATCTTTATGAGGGGGAAATTGAAGCATCTTATCTAAAAAGGAGGAAAATGTTAACATTTTTGCTTATAATGGTACACATTTGTACTATAGAAATAGTGAAAGAAAAAAAAAATTGTAGGGGGCAGGGGATTTAACCCAGGGGTGCATTACCACTGAGGTACATACCAGCCCTTTTTAATTTTTATTTTGAGACAGGGTCTAGCTAAGTTGCTGAGGCTGGCTGCAAACTTGGAACTTGGAATACTGTTAGTAATACCAAAAATTTCCTGATTTGATAGAAAACCAGGAACGGGTAGTATCTGTTTTAGATAATCTCTCTTTAATATTTACATTTGGCATCTAGAATCAAACAAGGGAATTTCTAGCATTCAAGTTTAAGCTAATAAAATTTAATTTGAGATCTTTGGCTATCTCATTTGATAAGCTAATTTTAGTTAGTGTATCCATAGAGCCTAAAAACATTTTAACTATCTAAATACTCATCTGATGTTCTTAGTGGCTAGAGGAACACTTTGTCAGAAGAGCCTATCTAGTCCAGTTATCCCTTGGTATCCACAAAGCCCTGGTTCCAGGACTCTGGCAGAAACCAAAATCTGGATGCTCAAATTTCTTATATAAAATGGCATAGTATTTGCAAATCACCTATGCACATCTTCTCATCTTTACATTACTTATTATACTGTAAAAGCTATGTAAATAGTTGTTATTTAGAGACTGACAAGAAAAAGAAGTCTTGTACATGTTCAGTACAGATGTGATTTTTTTGTGAATATTTTTAATCCATTGTTGGTTGAATGGAGGAACATAGGACCTATGGGATATGAGTGACTGACTGTACATTTATTTACAAGGGCTTAATTAACTTACTTTACAATTCAGTAAGGTGATCAAATTTTGATGTGTTTTTGTACTCCAGGATTTGTTCTGTATTCAAATAGTTTCCCCCTGCTCTTTGGTTTAATTTAAGAATTTGCATGGCCAAAATGGTCACATTGAAGGAGAAGTGTGGAAAAGGGTCCAGGGTGACATGTAAGACAAAAAGAGGCTACACAGTGTTTTTCCAGGACCTTGGATAACTCTAAGCTGGTTAATTCTAATATTTTTCTCCTTTGTGAATTCAGACTTTTGGGGAAATTTTGCAGATTTAGTTAACAGGAATATTTTATTAAGTGTGTTTTTACCCAGTGTTATCCCTCTAAAAGAAATTGTTCAGTTAAGCTTTTTAAAAAAATGAAACTTTGGATTGTGCCAAAAATACTATACAGCTATGCGTTGCTTAATGATGTGATATGTTCTGAGAAATGTGTCTTTAGGTGATCTTGTCATTGTGTGAACATCATAGAGTGCACTTACACAAAGTAAAACTGCTGTGATGTCACGAGGCAATATAATCTAATAGGATTTATCTCATAAATGTGGTCCATCGTTGACCAGGATGTCATTATGGACTTGTAGTATATGATTAGTTGTTAGAAGTTTTCTTTCCTTTCCCTTACCCTCATTTTTTTCTTGGTTTGTTAATTTCATGCTACCCACTGACTGCTTAGTTATTTTGCTTTTTTCTTTTCCTTTCTTCTTCATCCTTATTTTGACTTCATGTTTTTCTTCTAAAAACATTTAGAAGAAACATGAGATTTTAATAGTAACATACTTTTTGTTATTTAAGAACAGTACCAGCTTCTTTCATATTAACACACTTTACTGGCCTCAAAGGCAAAGTTGGTAGCTATAGAGATGTTTATATTATATATATGTTTTTTAAAAGGCATGATATTAGATTTTAAGTTAGCAGAGATAACAATGTTGTGATAAGTATTTTCAATTATTTATTTTCTTTATTCTTTATAATAAAGCTTTATACATCTTTTTTCCTGTTTATTCACAAAAGAAAGGTGGTGGGAGAAGCTGTGGAAGATTCCTGAATGCATAATGGGATGGGATGATCAGCTGAAACACCATGTTCCTAGCCAACTCACTTTCCAAGGTGTTGTGACTAATTCTGATCAGCTTCCATAGAGCTGAGTGTGCCTAGTCACATTTACTACTTACTATGTGCTTCAAAGATACCTGTTGTAATCTGTGATACCCTAAACAGGTGTTTAAAATTGATCTTATAAAAAAGCTGACTAAGCTTATTGCATGGCCTCTTGCATTGTTTGCATCTTTGACTATGGACCAAATTATGCTTTAAAAGCTTAAAAATCAAAATATTTCAGCTGTTAAGTATTTGGGTGAAAAAGATGGAAGCATTAGATAAAGACCTAAGTGTGGGTTAAGTTGGTTTATTAGAATATAATGAAGGCAATATGTGTTAATGGAACATTCAAAATTTATTCAAGGAATTTTGACAGTTTGTTTTATATTTACTTATTATAATTCTGAGTCAGAAAGTCTGACTTAAATATTCATTCATGATCATGAATGCCTTTGCATTATGTAATGCTGTGTTTAAGTCTTCCTTTTTCTCTCTTTGTCCAAGAAATGTAACCTCACACCTGAGGTGACGGTATCTTGGAAAAGCTAGTGATCAAGAATAAACAGATAAACATGATGGGCATAAGGGTCATGACCAAAAGATCTCTCAGTGGCATCTGTATCACTAAATATTAGGAACATTAATTCATTCAGTAGTGACTTTCTCTTTGTGTTTGTTGTTGTGTGAAAATAAACTGTATCCTCCATGATCCATTTTTTAAAAAAGGATTGTCTAACCTAATCAGATTTCCTGTGGCATGGATATCCTGTCTTCTAAAGAACTGTTCCTTTTTTTTTTTTTTTTTTTAAGAGCATGACTATTGTTTTGAAGCTTTTTGTATTAAATTCAAGTTCAGTTTTATCCTTAATTTTAATGCTTTCCTTTACTTCCAACCAGCCTGTGGAAATCATTACTGAGTGATGTATCTGTTTGTTGTGTCATCAGATAGTATGTTGAAATATGGAAGAGTGTTAATAAATTTACATGTTTGTAGAAAAATTGAAACTGATATTTCCAGAAAATGTTTCCTGGGCTTAAAATTTTTTTGTACAATTTTTTTTTTTTGTGATTCATTGTTCTATGCTATTCTTTTCGTAAGGGAGAAGTCCTTAATATCTGAGATAGCTGTTGTGTCACTTCCTCATGCTGACATATTTACTAGAGGGTAAAATTAATAACCTTCTAGTAAGAGTGGCAGTCGAAGGGAAGGGCTCATCTGACTTCTGGAAACCTGTGTTAAACTGTAGTGCTTTGAGCCTTGATTGTAGACTAGTAGTATGGAATTGAAAGTAGGTGGCAGATAGACCCAGGAAATTTTTGGTAGTTATTATACTTGTGAATCACAGGGACTGCTTGTATATTCCCGTGTTCCTTAAACTTTTGGGTTTAAATTATTTAAATCTATTCAAAAATGAATGAAGAGAGAGGATTTTTTTTCTTCCAGAAGTAGTACTTGTTTATGCCTTCCTTGGCAATCAACTTTAATAGGTTATGAGAATGATTATTCTTAAAATGTAAATTGCAAGGGGAGTTTTAAAAAAAAAAAAAACTCTCTCAGGCTGGGGAGATAGCTCAGTAGGTGGAGTGCTTGCCATGCATGCATAAGGCCCTGGGTTTGATTCCCCAGCACCACAAACAAAAACAAAAACAAAAACTCTCTCAAAGCACAGAGTAATATTGTTTTTTTTTTTTTTTTTTTTTTTTTTTTTTTTTGGGGGGGGGGTGCTGGGGATCGAACCCAGGGCCTTGTGCTTACAAGGCAAGCACTCTACTGACTGAGCTGTCTTCCCAGCCCCTGGAGTAATATGTTTTAACAAATTCCCATGTATCACATTCAAGGACTTTTATGCTTTTTCTCTATTTGATAAATTGAAAAACTGTGTTTGTGTGTTTGTTTTTGCTATTTCTTGTAAAAAGGCATGTAGAGATAGCGTTGATTGTTCTAAGTCATATTTATTGGGAAAGCTTTTCTAAAAGTTTTAATACCTAAATATCAACCTTTTCTTTTTAAAATAGTATTTTCATCTCAGCCTAGTAATGATGAATCAAGTAGTGATGAAACCAGTAATCAACCCAGTCCTGCCTTTAGACGACGCCGTGCTAAGAAGAAGACTGTTTCCACTTCAGAATCTGAGGAACGATTGCTCGCTGAACAGGAAAATGAACCTTCTAAGGAGTTGAGTAGACGCCAGTTCAGTAGTGGTCTCAATAAGTGTGTTATACTTGCTTTGGTGATTGCAGTCAGCATGGGATTTGGACATTTCTATGGTAAGTGTTTGAAAATGTGTTGTACATTAACTGATGCCATTATATAGAGGCACTGATTAAGAGTGAGGAATCTTAGATCTGTTTTCATTGTCATTTATTAAGCAGATGATCTTGCAACCTGTTTGTGTTTCAGTTTTCTTATTTGCAAAGTGGAGATAACTGCTTATCTCCTTGAACTATTTTCACTTAAATTAGGCAGTAGTTATTAAGAAATGTAAGAACTGGCTGTGGTAGTATGCACCTGTAGTCCCACTTGCTCGAGAGAGGCTCATGCAGTAGGTTTATTTGAGGCCAGATTGAATGACAAAGCCAAACCTCATTTCAAGTTAAAAAAAAAAATTATTAACATGTATGACTTTTTTAATAAAGTAAAAAATTAAAAGATTAAAAATTTGAAATGCCGGAGCTGGGGATGTGGCTCAGTAGTAGAGTGCTTGCCTAGCATGCAGGAAGCCCTGGATTCGATCCCTAGCATCACCCAAAAAAAGAAAATTTGAATTGCTCACCATGAGGCAAGTTATTAACTTACTATTACAGATTATTTAAATTCTAGTTGAAGCAGTTACATTTGAAGTCTCCCAATAATTAGTGCTATCATTTCTATTTTGAGGTTTAATGCAATTGTCATTTTGTGACTTTCATTTTTGTTTCATGATTCACATTAAATGAAAAATTTTCATCTTATACTTTTAGTCTTATGTTTTGGTGTTTGTTACAGTCAGGTTGCTTAGTGCCTCGCTAAGTTTCTGAGGCCAGCTTTGAACTTGTGATCCTCCTGCTTCAGCCTCCTGAGCTGCAGGGATTAAACGTGTGTGCCACCATGCCTGGCTCTTGATTATCTTATTAATTCAAACCCTTTACATGTTTCATGGGTAAGATGAAGAAGGAGTTGCATTTGGTGGTGTTTTTTTTTTTTTTCCATTTAGGGGTCTCACTGTTAGGTTTCTTATTTAAGGTATATTTCTTTAGTACAAAGACAGGAGTATTTAAGAACTAGTGTTATTCCTGCCCCTTGCTCTGTTGGATTTTGAGCGGGGGAAGATACTTTTAAAAAGTGTCTTAGATCTTGTTAGTTTCACAAATTTTAGTTTGCATTGTATTAACTACTTTTAGAATTTTTTTTTGCCTTTGTAATCTGTACTTTAACTTTGTTTTGCTAGTTCCTTCCAATAATGTGTTCTTGATACAAAAAATTGAAGAATTGCAAGTATACTTTATTTGCAGAAAGGATATTTATATTATAATGTTAGAATAAACTTAATGTCAACATAGCATAATAAAGAATACTTGTTTAAAGTCAGTCAGTAAAATGTGTTGTCTCTTGTATTTAATTCTGTGTTAATAAAAATAGGTACTTAGATTCCTGATGGATGCCTGCTTGAATTTAATACTGAGGTACTATAACTTGTATCCTCTTTTGAAGTTTGTTGTAATGAGATTTGTTTTGAAATATATATTTTATTGACTAACTAGATCAAATGTATCAATATGTTTTTGAGTTATGATTTTTTCTCCCTACAGGTAAACATGAAGGTAACAAAGGAGAAGGTCTTAATCTTTTTTTCTTACTAAAAGCAAAAATTCAAAAGTGACTTCTAATGTTAATTTGGACAATTGCATGACCTTTAAATATGTTATAGAAAGTTCAGTTTAGAGGGGAGTTCTTTCAAAAGTGAGAAATTATTTCCTTGTTATTTAGAATTTTGTTACTGGTAAAATTTACTTTAATAATTGCAATTGATAAAACATTTTTTGTACTTTTTCATATTAGTCTTTCCAAAATATGAAAAACCAGGATCTAGGCCTATATAGTAATGAAAAATTGGTTTAATAAAAATATAAGATCTAACCTGAATGACCTTTTAAAATTACTACTTAAATGGATAACAAGTTTTATTTTCTAAGTTCTATTTTCTAAGTTCTGGCATTGATCTAAGCACTCTTTTGGAGTTGATTTCAGAGTTAGTTTGAATTTCCATCCACTGTGGAGTCATTTGCATTCCATAATCAGTCATTTACCTTATAATCACTTAACAAAAATAAAGTACTAAGTGAGTCTCATTAATCACACTCACCAGCCTTGATAAAGTTGGAGTTGTCTCATCTATGCTGCAATAAAGAGAAAGCTCAGGATAGTAAAACACTGTACTCCAGGTATTTGACAATGACTTTAATTCTGAAAGTACTTCTAAAATTAATAAAAGATAATCATATCTTTATGATGCACTTATCTTCCTCTTATCTTTTTTTAAAAGTTTTTTAGTTATCAAAGAATCTTTATTTTTAAAGTTAATTTATTTATTTATATGCAATTCTGAGAATCGAACCCAGTGCTTCACATATGCTTAACAAACACTCTACCACTGAGTTACAACCCCAGAACCCTTACTCGTATATTTACTTGCAGATTATCTATACACTAAATTTTCAGCGGAGTTCATTTGATTTGGTTTTCTCATGGAGTTACTCTTAAGTATTGATAAGACTGTTCAGTTCTTCAACAGACAGCTAGGTGCTGATGTACAACTTGGTGCTAAGTTATAACATGAATTACTGCTCAAAGGATATACCTACTGAGTCATCCTAGAGGTGGTAGGATTTAAGTTGGGTTAGCCTTAGCAAGCTTATGATGGGCAGAAGGGAAGGTGAGAGTCTAGCAATGGAGAATCTGATAAACTGCAGAAAAAGTAATAAACCTTTTGGGTTTCATAACAATGAGAAGATTGCTGGACTATGGAATATTTATATAGAAATAATGGAAGTGGTGGGGTGACACTAGGTTGTAAAACATCCTGGAGTCTGGGTAGCAGAGTTGGATTTATTGAGTGAGCACTCAAGTCACTCAATAAATGTTAGAGGAAAAAGTACAGGAAGATAAGTGGTATGGAAGAACTGCTAGGAGTTTTGTAATATGAATATTTGATGATAAGGACCTTGAAAACTATAGTGACTGGGGATACAGGAGTTAATAAAATAAGGGACATCAAAAGAATAAGATAGGACTTTGACCTGGATAGTAAGTTAATAAATTTAATAAAGTTCTAAGAAGTGTGTTAGCTGTTTCATTTTTGGAATTGGGAGTTAATGGAGAAAGGGTTTGCTAGATGATAAATAGATGGTAAGCATAGTTTGGATTATTTTTACTCAGATTTATTCTAGAGTGGTTGAAGTAGGTGTCAAAGTTTATTTCTTTTCTCCCGTAAAGAGGCCCCCAGAATTGTGCCCAATACACAGCTGGATATATTGGCTAGAAACTCTGGTCAGACATTGCAACTGTATCTGTAGCTGAGGGGACTTAATAGGAATGACAGCAAAACTGACAGTACGTTAATGTGTGGAGAAAAGTAGTGTTTGTAGACAAGGCTTTGCCAAAGATAGTATCTGGGGTGGTAATACTTTATAGGTAGGCAACTGAAGATGCAGGGTCAAAGCCCCAATGATTAGTTAGTGAGATTAAAAAGGACTACATTAAGACAGTCATTAAGCATATACTATGTTTATATCTCACAATCAAATCTCACCATAGTTTTTGGTTATTTTTCAGTGGACAAAGGAATTTGTCTGGTTAGCACTTTAAAATAGAAGTTTTCTGGTTACTCTGAGTATTATAATTAAGTATATTTCAACATTTTAAAACATCTGAGTTCTTTTGAGTCATTTTAAAACAATTCTATAAATAAAATTTAAAGAGAAGAAATGAATCCTAATGCAGAATTTCATATTCATATTTCATACAGTGTTTATACTATCCAACAGTTGTCTGTGAGAGGCTAAAAGCTTTCAATGTTTTTCAAGATGAAGACTTTTAAAAATAATTTTTGTAGAAGTAAAGGGGGAAAACATAGTAAGCTATCATTATATCTTTTATTTTAAAATTGTGTAATGTCTCTTTATAATGGTATGCCCACTCAGTAATATTAAGGTTGCTGGATGCATTTTGCCCTATTTTTGATTTAGTGTTTTGTTTTGTTCATGCATGAAGTTTGTAGGAGCATGTGAACAGCATGTCTTGGCAAAATAACATTTTGATTTTAGGGTGAAAATAAAGGAGTCTTCCTTTATCACTGCTGGGATAGGGACAGTGGTACTCCAGTAAAGATTTAACCATTGCAGAGTTCTTAAAAGATTTGGCTTTGAGAATGGTAGGTACCAGCCAACTTTTTGTGCTGTACTTCTTGGGCTTGTGTTGTATCCTTTAGGCAAAATATTAGAGGTACACAAATAGACAGTTTTTTTCATGTTTCCTTTTAACCTGTGGAAGAAACACCACTGATTGTTTATTTCTCTGTGTAAAGGGGTTTTAAACACTTTACATGCTTAAAGATACCCATAAAACAACAAAGCTGAGTGCCTTCAATATAGTAAAATAAGAACATTTATATATCTTTTCTTATTAGAGTAATGTAGGCTGGTCTGTTCATTTTAATCAAAAGGTTCGTGAACTTCTTAAATGTTCCTGGGTATATACTAAATAAATTAACCTATTTGGACTGGTTTGTATTATAACTAACTTCCATCATCATTTGATCAGTGATACCATATTTATTCTTTGTTTATTAAAAAATCAGGATTTTTAAAGAAACATAAAATGCTGATACTTTGAAAAATGATTTTATCCAGATTTAGAGACAGTTAGGTTTATATGTAGATAAAATGTTTTTTGTATTTTAAAATATTGGTAATCATAATGTTATATGCCTCTAATAAAAATTTTTCATTTTAGGCACAATTCAGATTCAGAAGCACCAAGAGTTAGTCAGAAAGATACATGAAGATGAACTGAAGGATATGAAAGATTTTCTTTCCCAATGCCAACAGAAACAAGAGCCTTTTATAGATTCTAAGGTGTGTACCACTAACAGATATTAAAAATAATTAGTATTTGTGCTGTTTAGATACAAGTACAGTGAAAATTAGTAATAATATTGGTAATTGTTTATTAAGTACTTGCTGAAACTTCATCACTATCATAGAAAGCACTATGTATCTCTTATTTCTCATAACAATACTATGATTAAAGCAAGTATTAAGTTCATTTTATAGATGGTAAAGAGAACTAATTTGTTTCAAGGTATCTAATTTGAAAGACCTTTCTTCTTAACTGCTGTATTAAATTAATTAACATTGTTTAAAATTGACATTTGAGACATACATTTTTTCACATATACACACATTTTGCATACACAGCACATTATTAACATTGTTTTCACAGAGCTAAGCAAATTTGGAAGTTGGGGCTTTACATCCCTTCCAAGATCTTCCTTGGTTGGGTGAAATGGCCAGTATTTTTAATGTTTTTGTTGTTAGATCTGACAGAACAGAGAGCATGTATATTTTCCTACCTAAAACTCACCTAACCCCAATAGGAATATACTGTCAATTCTCCCTCCTTACCTGACACCTTAGGAAGACTAGAAATACAACTGGTTTCATATTTTGTTCTTCCCTACTAAGGTGGTGAAGGAATGATAGTAAACTCAGGATAGAAAATTAAGTTGTTGCAGTGTGCCATGGTACACACATGTAATCCCAGCAGCTCGGGAATCTGAGGCAGGAGGATCTCGAGTTCAAAGCCAGCCTCAGCAAAATCCAGGTGCTAATAAGCAACTCAGTGAAATCCTGTCTCTAAATAAAATACAAAATAGGACTGGGGATATGACTCTGTGGTTGAGTGCCCCCAAATTTAATTCCTAGTACCCAAAATAAAGAAAAAAGAAAATTAAGCTGTTGCTTTCCCCATCCATCCCACTGCATCTTCCTCACAGTTTATGTATGTGTCATTTATAGGTTTATGATTATATTTCTTGGAAAGACAGAATCCTGGTTTATGTTCCAGTTGTATCTTTTAGGGTGTATGCTAAAGTCAGTTGTCAGTGGTGCAGTTATTCCACATATATCAGAAGGTGCCATTTGCTTCTTTACAACTTAGTTTCTGGTTCTGTAGGATGGCACTGGCTTTTAGAAGACATAAATCTTCAGAGAGTTTTTTTCAGACCTTGTGTCCGGCTATTAAGTGTGGTTCAGGTGTGGAAGCATTTTGGAAGACATGCCCAGGATCTCTACATGTCCATCACTTAATTTCAAGATCAGGTGTATATATGAGGAATGTTGAATTCTTCATTTCCCCTGTGACTTCTACTCCATGATCCACTGCTATTGGGTAGATGAAACTTGTTTTCTCAGACAGGTAGAGCAGATGAAATGATTATGATTGAATTTTAAATTTTAATTTATCCTTTGAAGATTGAGCTAAACAGTGAAACAACCATTTCATTTTTTTCAAATGTAAAATACTATTATTCTCTTAAAAAACTTATATTTATATATTGTTGATGGACCTTTGTTTTATTTATTTTATGTGGTGCTGAGAATTGAACCCGGGGCCTCACACATGCCAGGCAAGCGCTCTACCACTGAGCCACAACCCCAGCCGAACTAGTTCTTTTTTTTTTTTTTTTTTTTTTTTTTGTGGTGCTGGGGATTGAACCCAGGTCTGTGCTTGCAAGGCAAGCACTCTACCAACTGTGCTATCTCCCCAGCCCTCTTTATGAACTTTTTCCCATCTTTTTTCCTGTTTCTTAAATCAGATTATAAATACTGTCTGATTCAAGTAAGATTAACCATAATATCTATAGTAAATTAAGATAAAGTTAAATGTCATTTTGCATATTTCACATAGATCCTTTTTTTTTTTTTTCCAGTGCTTGGGGTTGAATCCAGTGGTGCTCTACCACTGAGCTATATCCCTAGCCCTTTTATTTTTTATCTTGAGCTAGGGTCTTGCTAAATTTCCCAGGCTGTCCTTGAACTTGTTATCCTCCTGCCTTAGCCTCCAGTGTAGCTGAGATTACAGGTGTGTGCCACCAAGCTTGGTTATAGTAGAACTGTATAAACCTGATTGAGCAGTTTCTCTGTCATGGGTTCTGATTTAAGAGTCACGTTAATCTAGAGATTACTCTTCAAGAGTTAATCTGTGGGCTGGGGAGATAGCTTAGTTGGTGGAGTGCTTGCCTCATAAGCACAAGGCCCTGGGTTCAATCCCCAGCACCGCAAAAAAAAAAAAAAAAAAAAAAAAGTTAATCTGTACAGATTATAGAGTTACTGTAATCTGGTTTAAAGTGACTTGAAATTGGGGAAATTAGTTATATATTACAGAGATTTAGTCTGTCCTCTAATATGCTTGTAGAATTTTGCACCTATCTAGAAATGTTTTTATAGGATTAAAATGTTTCAACTAGAACAAAGACTATCTGAAGTGTTTCTAAATCCAGGACCTTGTGAATGCTAGGCAAGCACTGTACCACTGCACAACATCTCCAGCCTTTTAAAAAATTTTTTCATGATTTTGAGACAGCATTTCACTAAATTGCTGAGATTGACCTCCAATTTATGATCCTTCTACCTCAGCCTTCTGAGTAGCTGGGATTATAGGAATGTGCATTCATATATTACAGACACAATTTTTGGAATTATTTTGGCTGTAGATGATGTTACTTTTTATAAAAGATAGTTTTCCTTAATTCAAGAAATGGAAAAGCCTTTAGTCTTATCTATATTGTCTAGGATTTTTTTCAGGAGTGCATCATGTATTCAAAAAAACAGGCTATTCTGTTTCTTTTAGCATTTAGATGGGGCTAGAAGTCAGTAAGAACTTCATATTATTATGGGAAACATTAATCAAAGGCACTTCTCTTTTTTTCCTTTCTCTTGCAGTGCTGGGGATTAAACACAGGGCCTTATACATGTTAGGCAAGCTCTGTACCACTGAGCTATATTTCAAGCTGCTTATATCTATTTTTTTTTCCCCAAAGGGGAGAGGGCAACCATTTATTTGTTTTATTAGTACATTACAGTTACACATAACATCAGGGTTCATTTTGACAATATTATATAAGCATGAACTATAATTTGCTCCAATTCAGTCTCCAGTGTGTCCCCTTTCCCCCCTCCCTCCCTTTAGTCTCTTTCCTCTGGTGGTCTTGTATTTATATGAAAAATCCTGTTAGGGATAAACTGAACTCTAGATAACTTTTCCTTGTTTTTATAAATTCTTCCACCATACTATTGTTCTTAATTTGATATAATTCTCTACACTGCATTTTCTTGCATAATGAAATTTAATATTTTTCAATTTTATACTATTGAAAATAGTACACAGGACACAGGGCCTGTGGAAATAAAGACAATAAAGTTAATAGGGTGTATCTTACAGATTTAATTTCAACTTTTAAAGCACCTAACATTTTTCTTTTCTTTCCAAAAAAAAAATTTAGTCATTGAAAGAAAACCTTGCAAGGTGTGAGACTCTTACTGAATCTGAGAAGATATCCTTTGATACTCAGAAAAAGAATCTTGCTGCAGAAAATCAGTATTTAAGAATATCTCTGGAGAAGGAAGAGAAAGCCATATCTGTATTACAGGAAGAATTAATGAAGCTAAGAGAACAGATTAGAATACTGGAAAACAAAGGAAGAAATACTGAATTAGTTACAGAAAATCAGAAACTTAAGCAGCATTTAGAAGAGGAAAAACAGAAGGTGCACAGCTTCCTTAGTCAAAGGGAGACTCTGTTGGCAGAAACTAAGATGCTAAAGAGAGAACTGGAGAGAGAACGACTGATAGCAATGACTTTAAGGGTGGAACTCCAGCAGCTAAGCACTAGTCAGTCACAAGACAACGTAGATTCTCCTAATGTACTGACTGAAAAAAAGGAAATAGCAGTCTTGCAGGAACGACTCACTGAGCTGGAGCAGAAACTAAACTTTGAACAGCAGCGTTCTGATTTGTGGGAAAGACTGTATGTTGAGGCAAAAGATCAGAATGGAAAACAAGAAACTGATGGAAAAAAGAAAGGTAGTAGAGGAAACCACAGGGCTAAAAATAAGTCAAAGGAAACATTTTTGGGAACGGTTAAGGAAACATTTGATGCCATGAAGAATTCTACCAAGGAGTTTGTGAGGCATCATAAAGAAAAAATTAAGCAGGCTAAAGAGGCTGTGAAGGAAAATCTGAAAAAGTTCTCAGATTCAGTTAAATCCACTTTCCGACATTTTAAAGATACTACCAAGAATATCTTTGATGAAAAGGGCAACAAAAGATTTAGTGCTCCAAGAGAAGAAACAGCTGAAAAACCAAGAACAGTTTTTAGTGACTATTTACATCCACAGTATAAGGCACCTATACAAAGCCAGAATCTTAGAGGCCCTACTCTGCAACGGGATGGAAGAAAAGAGAAGCCAACTCACTTTGAAGAATTTAGAAAAAATACAAATACACAGAAGTGCAGTGCTGAGCGTGACTGTAGGGGAAATTATTTCAGAAAGGCTTGTTCTGGTATGTTTGAATGTGCTCAACAAGAATCCATTAACCCTTTTAATGTAATGATGAATCCTGTAAGGATGGATGAGTTTAGACAGTTAATTGAAAGGTACTTATTAAAAGAAGTGGATGCTTTTCATCATTGGAAAGAACTAGATCAATTCATCAACAAGTTTTTTCTCAATGGTGTCTTTATCCATGATCAGAAGCTCTTCCCGGACTTTGTTAATGATGTTAAAGATTATCTTAAAGACATGAAGGAATATCAAGTAAATAATGATGGAGTGTTTGAGAAGTTGGATGGATATATATATAGACACTTCTTTGGTCACACTTTTCCCCCTCCATATGGACCCAGGTCGGTTTACATAAAACCATGTTATTATAATAGTTTCTAACAGTTGTATATTATGGTAGCATTTTTATCATTTGACAAGTTTCTTAGAAGGTTACTATTTGTAAAAGACATGCTTTATGATTACTGGAAGTTTAGAATAAATTGAGAGATATAGTTTTAAATTTATAAATATTAAAAACAATTTCATATGACAATCGCTGACTTGAACAGATGGTTTAATTTCTATCTTAAAAATCAGTTGTGGATATATAAATCGTATTTTGACTAATTTTGTTTCTTTTCAGTATAGTTGATATGAAAAGATAATTACCTTAAGTGCAATTATTTTCCTCTAATCTTTAATTTCTTTATTCACCTTAGGAAGCTAGGAATGAACAACACAAATTTTACTCTGAAACCAGAAGAGCTCACATATAACAATTCTGGTGTCCCCACATTTTCATTTGTCCATTCCATATTCCAACTTAATTATTACATGTGATACTTATTACAAAATTATTATTTATAGGGGTAGTGGCATGATCAAAGAGGCAAACTCAGCAAGCCAGAAATTCTAATGTGCGTACTTCATAATAACTTTTAATCCATTGTTTATCTGCTTTTTATTCTGTAACATGAAATTCTAATGCTCAAATGTCAGCTTCACTTTTTACCTTTGAGATGCATATATATCTATGTTTTTATGAATAAATGTAATGTGTCTATAAAATAATGAGACTGATTCTGGTGTCTTTAGTCGTTAAACATCTAGTGCTATAATGAGCAAAGTGTTGGAAGGCTGCCTTGAGGAAAACAAATGAAAAATTCTTACCTTAAACAAGTTCACAAGATATGCAAATACAGAAAATTACATGAAGATATGGAGGCATGTATATGGTAGTCTCAGGTGTCTGGAAATGTTTGGAAAGGCTTCATGAGTGAGGTGACCTTTGAAATAAAATTGTGTTTATACTGTCTTTTGAAAGAGAATTGAGAGTTAGCTACATAGGGGAAGGTTTTCACTTGCAAAGCCTTGGAAATGTGAAGCAGGGTAGTGCTGGGGGATGAATAAAAAGATCACGGTGGCCTCATTTTATGCTAAAGTATTTGTCTTGCAGGACATGCAGAACTTCTGAAGAATTTTGAAGTAGAGTGGAATTATAGATTAATTAGATTACCTTTTAGATTATTGGAAGCAGCCTGGAAGATTGAAAAGGTGTGAAGCTAGAAGGTGGTCATACTATAGTTGTGAGCTGATGAGAATCAGAACTAGGATAGGAGCAGAGACAGAGTAATTACACATTAGGTATATAGTAAAATAGTTATTTCTTGTGCAAGAGAAATAGAAAGTAACAATGACTTCTAGATTTCTAGGATGGGTTACCTGGTGTATAGCGTTATCACTCAGATACAGAATGTGCTTTTGGGCAAGAGGAATTAGATACAAAAATTATGTTTGAAGGTACCTATTGACATTCAACTGTGGAGAGGAGGGTTAGTTGGCAATTATTAATATTTCCACTTCTCTAGCCCAAACTCTGTGTGAAGATAGTCTCCACTGGAAGTGTTTATCACACCCTTGGGGAACAAATACCAACATCTGTAGGGTTGTATAGAAGTCTGAGAAGGGCAAGAGTACAGAAAAGTATGAAAACCCAAGTAAAAGGAATATTTAAATGAGTCAAATGCCTTAAAAGTTGAGGACTGGAAAATATTTCTTGGTTTGGGAATTGGGTGGCCAGGATGGCATCATGGGTTTGCCTTGAAGTAGTGACAGAAATCTGCTCATGGAAACTGAGGGAAGCAATGCAGATATTGTGAATGTTTGCTGTAAGAAAAAGTTAAAGATACTTTTTGTTTGTAAGAGATGTGTGTATATGTCTGTGAGGGATGAAGTGAATGGGGGAGGATTGATTTTTTTTTTATGGGAAGGAGGAAAAATAATGGAAACACATCTCATTATTTTATTGTCACATTCTATTCTTATTATCTATTCAGTATTTTCCCTTTTGTCAGTACACTTACATTTGTCTGTTTTTGCTTTCTAAAGGGTAAAAAAAAAAGTATAATACTCATTGAACTCCCTCCCCCCCCCCCAGTTTATGGTACAGATATAATAGGATTATACTATATTAACATCTGTTTGCAGAATGTTCAGATAGATTAATGGAGAAAAACGTTAAAATTGTTTTTTATTTAAATAAATTGAACTCTAACATAGATGAAAAATGTGTTTACTACTTTCAGTCGACCTGATAAAAAGCAACGTATGGTAAATATTGAAAACTCCAGGCATCGAAAACAAGAGCAGAAGCACCTTCAGCCACAGCCTTATAAAAGGGAAGGTAAATGGCATAAATATGGTCGCACTAATGGAAGACACATGGCAAATCTTGAAATAGAATTGGGGCAATTACCTTTTGATCCTAAATACTGACTCATGATTAAGTTAAAATTAGAAAACCAAGAGACATGGATGCTTTCTACAATATCTGGTGTTTAAACTAAGATCAAATTATGAAGATGACAGTGTCTTTCATTTTTAAAAGTTCAGTTTGATTGCTTTCTATTCTTACACAGACGCATCAGTCAAAAGCTTACTAACCTGCATATTCCTGTAGTTTAGCTTTGTTGAGTTTTTTTTTTTTTTTGGTACTGGAAAAAAGTTTCATTAAGGAAACCAGGTCTACAACTGATTTGTGCATGAAATGAGACTTCCTTGCAGTGTATGAGCTTACAACAAGCTCAAATCATACATGACAAAGTGTAATTAACACTGATTGCATTAGATTTGCAGTAGAGCTGAGAAAAGTACATTGTGATGGGATTTCATCTCTAACATTTTATAATCTTACACTTCTTGTCTTTTTGTGGGTTCAAGAGCCTGTTGATTTGTGAAGAATTTGCTGCCCTCTTAAGAGCTTGCTGACTTGTTCTCTTGTGAAATTTCTTGCACATCTGAATATTATGGAAGAAACAATAAAACTACACCATGAGGAAAACTAAAGGTCTTTATTTAAAATCTGGCATTGCATTAATATGTGATTTCTTACTTTGTGATATTTTATACAATTCCTCAGTGATATTTGGTAAAGCAATCCATAGTGGCTTTTTGCAAATTCCATGAATCATACTTGGTATTGACTAAAGTGTCTAGCAGCATCTGAATGTTTCCACCCAGAAATGTCAGTTTCTCTGGAGAAGCTCTAAACACAGTTTAGAATTTCATCTTCTGTTGAGTTCCCCATTTAACTCTTCGTTCATAGACATATATGTGACTTCCAGTTCGACCCTCTGGCAAGTGAGTGTGGAAGAAAACAGCAGTTCTCTCATAATTTCTTGAAATTAGGAAAGTACTTATTTCCTAGAAGTAAATAAATGTTTAAATAAATAAAGGCTATATTTTGTCATACTGTTTCAAAGAATTTTAGAACTGCCTATTCTAATTGCTCCTCTGCAACATTTTTCTTCATAAAACAAATTTTCTTTTTAAAAAATCTTACTAGTGGGATGCATTGTGTTACATTCATATATGCACAGAGCATAATTTCCCCAGCATCTCTCCTTTCCCTCTTCTCCTTTCCCCTGGCTCCCATCCTCTGCTGCTCTCCCTTCTATTTTCATGAGATCCCCCAACCCCTGTATTTTTCCCTTTTTCTCTCTAGCTGCCACTTAAGGAGAGCAAATGTAACAGTCCTTAATGTTCTGAGTCTGGCTTATTTCACTTAGTATGAGTATCTCCAGTTCCATCTACTTTCCTGAAAATGACATAATTTTGTTCTTGATGGCCGAGTACAACTTGTGTATATATAACATTTCCTTTATTCACTCGTGATAAAACAAGATTCTTTTAATAAAAGAATTAACTTATAATAACCAACATACCTTGACAGTTTTAGAACTGGGACTGATTTTGACTGGGGAAAAAGAAACTGTGGAATATGGAGGTTGAAAAGGACTATAAAACAGGTTTTGTTGTCTTTTTACCTGTTTGCTGAACCTGGGGTAAATAAAAATACTGTTTTTTTTTTTTTTTCCTTTTTCATGTTTACTTACCTCCTCCAAAACATTGAAGATGATCAAGTGAGTAGGCAGTGATGCATCATCAGGAAGCTCTTTATGTAACCAGATTAAGGGATTTAGGTAGAATGTATCTGCTTCATCAAGATACTGACTTTTTCCAGTCAAATCTGGGGGACACTGGAGAAATCTCATTCGAAGTGGACAGTGCACGTGGCTATGAGAAAAAAGTCACCATAATATTTACAAGAGGTAAAGAAACACGGTGAATGTTTTCATATTACTCTTAAGATACATCACATAACACTTAGCAATTCCAATTAATGTGAAGGAAGTCCCTAAAACACATTATCAAACATGGAGAACATGATTCTCCACTGCAGTAATAGCATAAACGACAAGCCCAAACTAAAACATTTCAAGGAGCAAAGTAAATAAAGCAGCTTGGGGGGACTAACCATCCTCAAGCATTAGTATACCATAAATCCAAGTGGTCTCTGGGATCAGGTAAGTTACCTCATTATAGAGTAATTCTCTATAGGCTTATTTGTAAAGGTAGGAAAGCTGTTCATAATAAATGGAATTTTTGATTTCTTCCCTTCCTACTCTGAAAGGGGATGGACCACATCCTTAAATGACAAGTTTCGCCCTTTTTCCCTGATGTACTTCTATAAGGTTAGTAATAGGAAGCAACAAATGTTCACTGATTAACAATCTATATAAATAATGGCTTTATTGTGGTATAGAAAAGACTAGAGTGTAAAAAGATGGATTTGTCTCTTTAGTTCCAGTTACAATAATTTAAGTCACTTACTTAGGCAATGCAAAATGCCATGTTTTAAATTGAGGAAAAAAACCTAACTTGATAAAAAGATTTAAAATATTCAGTTAGAGGGCTGGGATGTAGCTCTGATAGAGCACTTGCCTAGCTTGTGCAAGTCCTGAGTTCCATCCCAGGCCCGGGGGTGGTGGTGGGGGAGACCCAGTTAGAAATGAAGTAAAATTATAGAGATTTATCTATGAGATACATATCAACTGAATTTATATAAGACCTAATACTTCATGACTCATGATTTTGGAGATGAAAAGCAGAAATTCCTGACAAAAAGCTGCTAGCCTTGTAATATGGAGTGGGCACTGGACATTTTTTTGTTTTGTTTTTTCATTATGTGCTTTGAAAAAGTGTAAGATGAGAAGCTGTAGTCCCAGCAACTCAGGAGGCTGAGAGAGTAGGTCTAAGTCCTGGAGGACTTAGACCCTATCTCAAAATAAAAAGGTTAGGGATGTAGCTCAGTGGTAAAGCACCCCTGGGTTTAATCCCACTACCACACACAAAAAAGTATAACAGCTTTACAAAAGCCTTAGATATCAACGCCTATTATCATATATGGAGAATATCTTAACACTAGAATTCCTGTACTACCAAAACGAACATGGAAGAACAGTGAATGTCCACCACTAAAGGAATACTTGGGGTCTTCTATCTAGCCTGTGGCTTTTGCAAGGCAATTCCAGCTTTCTAAATTGTATATTGGGCTGGGGTTGTAGGGCTCAGTGGTAGAGCGCTTGCCTAGTATGTGTGAGGCACTGGGTTCGAATCTTAGCACCACATTAAAAAAAAAAGCATCTAAATTGTATATTAATGATAGGCACTTAAGTAGAATATTCCAAAATGTTAAATTCCCTTGAAAGGAACTCCATGGTAATGTTAATTTAATGTGCACACTGACTGTCAACCCAAATTGCTTAAAGTCAGGTTGAGTTAAACAGGTGTAGAATTTTCTTTAGGGAAGCTGGTTGCTTTGCTCCTGTACCCTTTATTAGACTATTGGTGACTAAGATAGATTCTTGAAATACAATCATAGGACCAAACGGATATCTTTTTAAATGCCTTGTATAGTTAAGACAACATTAGTATTTTATATTTCCTAGGAATACTTTTTTCAAGCATTAGACTATCACCTATATGCATTCCCTGATTTTTATGGATGAGACAACTGATGCCCCAAAAGATTAAAAGACTGGTTCAAAACCAGGGCAAAAAGTACAGCTGCAAATCTGAACTAGAATCTTGTATTTTGAGATTAATTCAAAATTGTGTAAATAAAATTTAAGTATAAATTTTAATTTTTAAAAAAGTATATTTAAAAATATGATTTTCATTGACACATCAAATGGTTTTTAAAGTCCATCATTATATAAACAATTGGAAGTTTAAATTTTCTCATTTGATCAATGATCAATTAATTGAAATCTGAGAATTTTAAAGTAGTTTTATTTTCTTAATAATAATATATAGAACAAATTTTATTACCTGTAATAAGGAGTAGAGTGGCAAGGCATCATTATAAATATTGAGGCTGAAGATTTATTGGTACTGTTGTAACAGACTTTTTGAATATGACTCATGACATCAAGAGTACCTCGTTGATGAACTAAACCAGTATAGAGTGCGAGGAACATATTTGATAAAAACAGGAAACTTAGAACTGTTTTTTTCCATGTTTTCAGGTGGGCTAGTGAGTATCCTATATGAAGATAGGTACATTGAATTGTAACACTGGCAATCTTGTGGTTTTTTATATTAACTGCAAATACATTTGTAACTTTTCACAGAAATGGCATAAACTGCAATGCTGTCATAGACATAAAAATAAGCAGTAAGTCACAATTTCTCTGACCATTCACTGTCAATGTATTGTCATTTATGTCTGAATCTTTTTCTAAAGGTACTGTGATGTGGCATAAAACTTAGGGCTATGGAGTCTAACATGCAGATTTTTAAGTCTTTGAGGGCTTTCAAATCATCTGACAATGGAAGTTTAGCAAGGGAACTTCAGAAATTGAAGTTATTGAAGGGGTTATTCAAGGGAGAGTGAGACACATTAGTTATATTGCTAGAATGAGTGAGCCATGAGAAGGCTAAGATCTATGGTTTTCTTACAGGGAAATAGCAGTTTCTTCAATACACATTATAAGAAAGTAGGCATATTTAATTGAAATGGCAAATAATATGGAGATACAGTTTTCACTGAAATGGTCCTCTTTCAAATGACCTACCTTCAGAAAGTGATAAAATCACTACTACATCAGTAATGCTTTACCTAATTTAAAATAGGAGACTCTTTCCCAGTCACTGAAGATTTGGGACTTTATATCTGGTGACTAGCTGTCAAAATATGGGGTCTTTCATTTCACACATTGGCTAACTTGTTGCTATTTGGATGCCAAACACTGCTCTCAAATACTTAATTTGCTCTTGTTATCTGGAGCTACAAAAAGATACATAAAGTAGGTATATAGAAAATTTCTAGGTGAATTATGTAAGTGGCAATAGTTTGCCACTGGGAAATAGGGGCAGATGATTACAAGATGACCACTAATGTATTTATTCCTGTACCATGAACATTTTATTTTAAATAACACATGGTTTTTATCCAATTCTCATCAGACAATTTTTTTTTAAAGTACTATAAATCCATTATATCACAGTTAATTATTTTCAAGGATAAAATCTAAAAACTTGAATACAGTTTCTTTCAGTATCCACAGGGAATGGTTAGGACACACCACTCCTCAAAGATAACAAAAATCCTCAAATGCTCAAGTCCCTTATATAAAATGATGTGCATATAACCTATGCACATTCTCCTGATTAGTTTAAATCATCTCTTGACTACTACAATATCTAATACTAGGTAAATAGTGATGTAATATTTATAGAAATAGTGATGATGGGTGATTTATAGATAATAACAATGGAAAGTCTATATCAGTACATTTTCCTGAATATCTTTGATCCTTGGCTAGTTTGACTCCATGGATGTGGGACATGCAGAAATAAGAGTATGTAAGAAGACCCTATATAAACTGGCCTTTTTAGCCATGCCTCCAAATTCCATATTATTTAGCTTGATTTAGCTTGGGTATTTAGGATGGCAATTATTCTCCAGCAATGATTAATGAATTTCTTCTCACCAAGGTATGGCTCTTGGCAGTGGAGAGCAATGGGAAAACCTTTCACTAATTTCCATCACATTTACTGAGGAGTGGCAAGGATGTATCCTGGTTGGGCAAGAATTATTAGAAAATCTAACGTCAAGAAAAAAATCTGTACTATGTTCTCTACTACTTTGTACCAATTAGAAAATATATGAGTTAACCTTTCTACTTTTAAATACCCTGGGAAAGCTGTTAGGTCAGTTTAGTTTCAGTGATTACATGAGAGAAAAAGTAGTTTAATTTTGGAGTTGGATTTAAGAGGACAGCTAGGGGAAATAGTGAGACTTTGAACTTTTAATCACAATGAGAGTACTGGGTAAAGACAGGTATCAGGAAGAATTTTGGTTGCTACTTTGTTAAGGAAACAAGCTATATTTTCATTTTCTCTAATGAGAAGTAAATAGATAATGCCCCAAACAAAGATCTTTAAGTGGCATTGTAAACATTTTATTTAGAAATAGGGAGTTAAATACCAAAATAACCTGTTAAAAGAATGTTTAAGTGATTGCTTCTGGGGACTTCTGGGAGGGAGGACAGAGGGAAATCATTGTTTTTTTTTTGTTGTTGTTTGTTTTTTTTTTTTTTTAAACAAACTATGGAATAACAATTGAAACAATGTGCATGTGTAATTTTAATAAGACTGGAATATAGAGAACAAAGTGGCCTAATTCCAGAGAAGCAAGCCTGCACTGGTCATTGTGGTAAAAACTGATTGATACCCAACTCAGAATTGGCAGCAGGTACTGGAAACATATCAGCACAAATGAGAGGCATAAGCTAAGAATTTCAGTATTGTTAAAGCAGTAGTGTCTTACTTTTACAGATAAAGTTGAGGCACAACTTTAGACATTTAACTAAAGATCAGAACCAATCACAGGAGGTATGTTTTTAGAGTTAAGTCCTATTTATAGGACTGAGGGAAATTCAGACTTAAGTAAGATAAATTATGGTGGACTGAAAAATAACTGCTATAATTAATTATTCTTCCTATGTTTGATTCCATTATTTCCCTGTCAATTGGATCTCAGTTGGATCTGGCCTGGCCTTTTGAATTGCTTTGACAAAAAAAAGTTATGAAAGTACCAGTATGCAAATTTTGAACCAGGGATCCCTCTCTGGTAACCCTGCGTATACCAAGTGAACAAGCCTCAGCTACCCAACAAGAGGATGAAAAACAGACCAGCTGAGATGCCTTAGCCAACAACTTGGACCCCAAATATGGGGGCCCTGCCTAGGTCAACGGAGCTGTCTACCCAATCTACAGTTGATCACATGTGCATAAGTGAACACAGCAGAGATGAGAAAAACTGCACAAATGAAATGTAGACTTGTAAGTAATAGTAAATGGAATTTTAGGTCACTAAGTGTTTTTTCTTTTTTTTCCCTTTTTTTTTTTTTTTTTTTTTTGAGGTGGTGTCTAACTACATTGTCCAAGCTGACCTAGAACTTGGAATCCTCCTACCTCAGTCTCCCAATTAGCAGGGATTACAGGCACACAGCACTATGCCTGGCCTAGCTATTAAGTTTTGAAGTGGCTTATTACACATCAGTGACTGACAAAGTTGTCTTATTTATATAAAAGATGGGTCAAAATAGGTCATACAAACAGAATAAGGCTGAAATTTGTGATATAACAATTTCAAGTGGTTAGAAAAGTTTCAAACTGGGCCATTTAAAACATCAAGAATTGCAATGAGAGCTGTTTTTCTGACAGCGTTTCCTGAATGTCCACAGATTTCTGTCTAGGTGAGCTTAGTACTTGGTCCTATTGCCAGAACCATCTGGTAGTAAAGATCTTTTGACTCTTGGTGGAAGTACAAATTATCTAGGAATCAGGTTCTCTGGGCCCATTCTAGAACCTTAGTACTATGTGTCTGGAGAAAAAGATAACACCCTGTGAGGAGATGAGGTATTAAGTTTCCATTCTGAAACAATACCTAATGAAAGGATGATTGTGTGTGTGTGTGTGTGTGTGTGCGCGCGCGCACAAGCACACGGGGTGTGGGGGTGGGGTATTGGGGATTGAACCCAGGGCCTCACACATTCTGGGCAGGTGCTTTACAACTGAACTATACTCCCAGCCCAAGAAAAGGTATTTTTATCCATTAAAAATGAGGTCTTTTTATGCTTCATCGAATTTTGAGAATTGAAATGGCTGTAATTACAGGGATTCCATCACTTAAAGATTCAAACTTTTGGATTGGGAGTGAGGATTCAGACACGTTGATATTTCTCTAAATGCTTTGTAAGAAATAGGGCACAGAAGAGGACACAGAAAAAGGCAGATTATGAAAGTGGAACTCAAACCAAGCTCCTAAATAAACCAAACCAAACCATAAACAGACTGACAGATGGGGACACACACATACACTTATCTTCCAGTACTCTTACAATGCTTAATTATAACTAATGCTCAAGTGACTGTATAAACAAACAACTTTAAAATCTAAAGTAATTTGTTAAAAGATTTTCTCTGGTAAATGGACCCACTATTATTAAAATTTGCCATATGGCTGATGTCTATTTGTATATGAGGTAATACTGTAATAACAATTTGAGGGTTTGGTTTCAGTACTTCATATATGTCACACACATAGATGTATAAATTTATCTACACTGTAGTGTACATGTGTCTGAAATCTGTAGGAGCTGATGTGTACTTGGTCATAGAAGGGTTATTTGGACTTTTTTTTTTTTTTTTTTTAAAGTAAAATTAAGACTTAGGTCTCACTCCCTAGTTTTTTCCAGCCTCCAGTCTCAGATGGTTACTCATTTCCTTCCCTCCTAACCCAGTTATTTTTTTAAGGGTGTACTATTGGAAGGAAGCTAAACAGTCATTTACTTTGAATTAAGTTTGAAGTTAATGAAGTTTTAATTCATAATTTTCCCCAAACCAATCAATGTAAAAATTCAGATTTTCTTCAGCTGATTCACATAAGACTTCTTAAAAAAAAAATCACAGGTAAAATCTACAATGCAAATACCTCATGGAAAAATAGAGAAAGGGCCAAAAATAAAATTACAGGAGTGAAATGCTTTAAAACTGCATGCACAGCTGTGTGCAGTGATGCATGCCTGTAATTCCAGCAACCTGGGAGGTGGAGGCAGGAGGATTGCAAGTTTCAGGACAGCCTCAGCAATTCAGTGAAACCCTGTCTCAAAATAACAATTGTTTTAAAAGAAAGGGCTGGGAATGTAGCTCAGTGGTAAAGTACCCTTGGTGTTTAATCCCCAGTACAGGGATGTGGTGGGGTAGAGGCTGGAGGTGGGAAGCATAGGCATTAGTCAGTCTTAAAGGGGTAAATATTTTGTGTATAAAAGCAATAAAAACTAGTTTCAACAGCTACAAATATATCCTTTTTATCTGACTTCATAGGATATGGGAAAACGATGCAATTAACTTTAATTAATTCTCATTTAGCTTAGTTGAAAATAAATAATAGTTTAATGAGCATGTACTGTCTTTTCACTATTATTATATAATCTTTTTTTGTATTTTAATAAAAACACTTACCACAGAACACCATACAAAATGGTAAAACTGGATAGATAAACCTGAATTCTTTGTGGCCCAACATGCTATAATAAAAAAGATATTAACAAAAACATTAAGTACCATTTTATTTTGACATATGATTGAGAAATTAATGTATTTAAAATGAAACAATTAACATGATCTATGTTTTCTAAGTATTAGAGATTGAATTTCTTCAGGAATTAGTCGTTATTTTGTAGTTATAAGGTAATTATGATGTTAAAACTAATCATATTTAATGTCAAAGTGAAATTATAAAGTTACATTCTTAAAAAAAATTTGTTACCAATTCAGTTAAGTAGTAGTACACAAAAGTGGAATACGGATACATAACATTTTCATTTTAGAATAGTATTTCTCTGGCCCTTCAATACTTAAAATTTTGGTATTTTTTTTAAGCAAATAAAATTTGTTTAATTAAAAACTGAATATAATTCTGGTTAAGCAAACTATGTATCAGAAGTATTTATATGAGCACCAGCATAATTACTACTACTATGTCTTCTAAATCTCTGACAAACATGAGTTAATATATTAGTTTACTTTTTGAAGAAACTGATTTCATGGTAACACTCAAAACATTTACTACTTGAACAAATAAAATCTTACCTATATATTATCAGTGTCCATAGCACAGTCACCAAAAGTATCTGGTACCTCTTTGGGGCTAGAAAGCAGCCATGAATAAAGAAGGGTAAGTGAGTACCCAAGACAACTGGAAATCCTTGACTGAAGTACCAATGCCATGGATGAGAACCATAGAATGTTCCCAAGTTCTGCAGCACATTAAATTTCAAAAAATTAAACTGAACCACAGTCCACTGGTGCAGTTGAAGGAAAAGGAAAGAAAAATGTGTTAGTGTCAAGTATTACTCTGGCATTAGGGTTTGACAGAATCTTGATATTCAATCAGAATTTAAGTCTAATAACCAGTCAACAGTTAACAATAATTTTGATTAATGGCTATATGAAATCATTGTTTAACTATAGTTTTTTTCTTCTCTAAGTACTGATGTGGTCTTTGTTATTTTTTAAAACACTAGGGTTTTTGAGATTTAAGATGAATCTGAAAAATTATGAATAAATAAATGTTCACACACATTTTGGCAATATTTTACATCCAATTAGAGAAAGGATCCTAAAACTTTTAGTAGTGCAGTAACCATATTAACCTATATTTACTCTAGTACCTTAAAGTGTCACATATTACCTATTAAAACTCTACAAACATTACAATTTGAATTATAACACAAAGCAAATAATAATGATAGTAACAGGTAAAATTAAGTGCTCACTTGTGCCAAGAACTATTGTTATTTTATGTGTTATGTCATTTAATCCTATTCCCAGATAAAGGAACCATGGAAAGAAGGGTTGGAAACTTGTCCAAGATCACATGGCTAATAATGAAGACTATTAGGCTTCAATATATAGATACGATTCCAGAGCCATAACCAACTTTTAAGAGGGAAAAAGGGAATTTAAAACAACCAAAGGCCATTACCTATAGTTATGAGATTAAAATCTCAAACCAAATGACTCTGGAATAAAATAATTCTAAAGTCATTAAAATTCTTAACTTTTATTATTACAAACCTAACAAAAATGTAGGTATACTTCCCTTCCTTAAAAAAGACTTATGAACATCAGCTAGGAATACATTATAGCTAGGAATACAATAGCACAGCAAATTGAATCAAAAGCCTACATGAAAAATCTTTTTAATGTGTCACAGATTTTTTTTAAAAGATTTGCTTCTGAATTATTAATGAATTAAAAAAATCCAGCTTGAGGTTTTGGCACAATAAATGGTCAAAATAAAGTAGCTGTTAGCTTAATATATTTTTACTTACTTGACCAAAAAAAATACGATCAATTATTAGAGATAAGCTCAAAGTTACAAATCTGAAAAACAAGAAGAGAATGGTGATTCACTTTCTGAGCTGCTAAAGATCCGATATTGCTATATGTTTTTTTGCATGTATCTTACGTTAAATGCCACTTTAAAAATGTTTTACAATTTCACCAAAAAATATGGATGTATACATTCTGAAAGATCTTCGCTGATGAGAACATGCATTTGGGCAGACTTTTTTTTTTTTCCCCCAATGCTAAGGATCAATTCCTGGGCTTTATGCATGCCTGACAAGGGCTCTGCCACTGAGCTATGTACCTCTCCCTTAATTTTTTTTTAATTTAAATTCTGAAAAGTTGCCCACGTTGACCTCAAACTTGCAATCCTCCTGCCTTACCTTCTGAGTAGCTGAGATTACAGGCCTGCATCACTATGTCCCCAGCTTAGCAAACCTCTGAATATAAACACTATATTTTCTATTGCTACATAACAGGTTACCCCAAAACTTGGCAACTTAAAAATATGAATATTTATAGTTCATGTGGGTAAAAAATCCAAGTGTAGTTTGGCTGAGTTCTTCTGGCTCAAGGTCTCATGAATTGCAGATGAGCTCTTAGCTGAGGTTGTAGTTTTATATAAAGCTTAACTGGGGAGGGAAGAGAAAAGGGCTTCTGAATTCACATGGTTACTGCTAGGGTTCATTCCCTTGACATGTGGCCCTCTTCTTACTTCATGGCATAATGACTGGCTTCCTGCAAGTAAGACATACACCCAAGATGGAAGACAGTCATTTTTTGGAGGTGACACTCCATTACTTCTGCTATATTCTACTCATTAGAATTGAGTTGACAAATCTAGCCCACTAAAGAAGAGGGGGTTATCTGATAGCATGAGTTTTACCTTTTTTGAATTTTGTTAAGAATGGCATCATATCATATGTACTCTCATTTCTAGTTTCTTTCAATCATCATGCTTGTGAGATTGAACTGTGTGACTTTTGTATGCTGTAGTTCATTCATGTACAGTTACAGTGTGTGTAACTGTGTATACCACACACTTTCTTTATTCTGTTAATGGACACTGTGCTTCCCATTTTCAGATATTATAAACAGCGTTGTTAGGAACATTCTTTTATAAATCCTTTTGTGTTCATTAATCTGTATTCCCTTTGGGTATATACCTAGAATTAGAATTGCTTAGTCTAAGCCATCAGCTTGAATAAATACTTACAGTTTTCCAAAGTGGTTGTACTAAGTTACATTCCCACAGGAGTAAGTAAGTGTTCCACATTGTTTCCCACCATTGGGGTAGGTGTATAGTCACGGTGGTTTTAATTTTCATTTTCTTCATCATGATGAGTGTATTTAATTTGATGGTCATTTGGATATTTTTAAGTAGCTGCTCAGGTCTTTGATAATTTTTTCTATTGAAGTATCTTTTTCTTATAGATTTTTGCAAGCTCTGTATCTAATCTAGATATGAGGTTTTAGCTGATAATATATATTAAGATCTTCAGATAGGTAGCTGCTTTTTTACTCTCTTAACAGTGAATCTAATGAACAAACTTTCCTTGTACTATTTCTTCATAGTCTTAATTACTTTAACTTTGTAGTAAGTCTTAATATCTAGCAGTATAAATCTGCTAACATTTTTTTCCCTCTAGCTATTCTTGGCCTATTGCATTCCACATAAAAGTTTACAATCAGCAGGGAACAGTGGCACATGCCTGTAATCCCAGTGGTTGGGGAGGCTGAGGTTGAGGCAGGAGAATCCCAAGTTCAAAGTCAGTCTCAGCAATTTAGAGAGGACTTAAGCAATTTAGTGAGACCCTATCTCAAAATAAGAAGTAAAAAGGGCTGGGGATGTTACTCAGTGGTTAAGTGCCCCTGGGTTCAGTCCCCTAGTACCAAAGAAAAAAATGTTTACAGCTTAACAGTTCATACACACACACACACACACACACACACACACACACACACACTACATATATTATCTATTATATAATTGTAAATAATATATTATTTTGTAAATATTGTTTTTCTCAAATGTCTAACCAACTGTAGTGTCCAAGTGCAATTAATATTTGTATATTATCTATTCAATGAACATGCTTAACTAGTTATAATAGTTTATGTTCTTTTAGATTTTCTATACATAGAATCATGTCATATGACTTTACTTCTTCCTTTCCAACCATTTAGTTGCTTTTCTTACTGCCCTAGCTAGGATGTGTACTGCTGAACAGAGGTGGAGATAAGCATTCTTATTATCTTCCCCAATCTCAGAGGGAAATTTTTCAATACTTCCACACTAAGTATGACTTTGCTATAACATTTTATAGGAAATCATTATATTAATGAGTCCCTTTTCATTGCTTGTTTTCTAAAGATTTGTCTTTTAATTTTGCTTCAAATCATGATGGGGATTTTAATTTTACAATTTCCTTTTCTGTGTCTACTGAGAAAATCCTAAGATTTTTCTTGTTTGTTATGTTAATATCTTAATATTAAAAAATAACAGAATGAATCAAACAACATTACCCTATGTAAATTTATGATTACACAAATGGTATGCCTTTACACCATGTACAGAGAAACAACATGTATCCCATTTGTTTACAATAAAAAAAAATATTAAATCAACTTCATATTCCTAGAATAAGACTAAGTTTGATTGTGATATAGTCCCCTTTTTAATGTCACTGGATTCAATTTGCTAAAATTTGTTTAGGATTTTTTACATTCACATTTATGAGAGATACTGGTCTATACCTGCCTTTTGTTATATTGTGGTATAAAGGACATGCTCGTTTCATTAAAGGAGTTAAGAAGTGTTCTTTTTTTATTCTGTGGAAGAATTTATGTAGATTGATTAATGTTTCTTCCTTCTTTCTTTCTTTTTTTTTTTTTTTTTTTTCCCTTTTTTTCCTTCTTGGTAGAACCCAGAGCCTTCCACATGCTGGGCAATCACTCTACCACTGAGCTACTTCCCCAGACCTTTAAATCTTTTTTTTTTTTTTTTTTTTTTTTTTAATTTTGAGACAGGGTCTAGCTAAATTGCTTAAGCTGGCCTCCAATTTGCAATCCTGCCTCAGCCTCCTGGGAAGCTGGGATTACAAGCTGTTTCTTCTTTCTTAAATGGATGGAAGTCATTTTGAAAATATGATGCTTCTTTGTTTGAAGGTCTTAATTGCAAATTACATTTCTATAGTACTGTTCAGATTTTTCGATTCTTTTTGTTAGTTTTGGTAAACTGCATTTTTCTAGAAATTTGTCCATTTAAGTTGTCAAGTATATTAGAATAAAGTTGTTTATAGTATCCTGATCTCTTTGATGCCTGTAAGACTTACAATGATGTCCCCTACTTCATTCCAGTCCTATCGATTTTTTTTTGGGGGGGGGCGGGTACTGGGGATTGGGCCTCAACCACTGAGTCACATCCCTAGACCTATTTTGTATTTTATTTAGAGACAGGGCCTGACTGAGTTGCTTAGCACCTGGCTTTTGCTGAGGCGGGCTTTGAGCTCGAGATCCTCTTGCCTCAGCCTCCCAAGCTGCTGGGATTACAGGTGTGTGCCACTGCACCCAGCTTGCCAATTATTGTTGACAAAAAAATGGTCACTTACAGGTAACAGAACTATTTTTAATTTTATATAATGACTAAATGATGTCCCCAAATTCTCAAGGTCATGAAAAAAGTAAGAAAATAGGTCCATATACATTAGAATTTTCCCCTAAGGGTAATTCAATTACTATTTCGCTATGCAACTGGCTATTTTTAAAGGGTGCTCAATATATAAAAGACTGTTACATAGTTCAAGTCTGGAGCCAACTCTGATTTGAATTTAGGCTGGTAAAGTACCATGGCTGACATTTGTTCTATACTGTATAATTAGAATTTTCACATGCATTATCTTATTTTTTGTACTTTCCTTTAAAATAAATTAGACAGCATTCGATCTATATGAATAGCTTCTTTCAGGCCTTTTCAGCCTTAAACATGCTAATTCTCTGTGCCTAGCAAACCTGTATTCATTTTGTATATCTGAAACATCACATACTTTATAAAGCTTCTGATATTCCCCTTTCAATCAGAATTAGGCTCTTTATTTTCTGTTCTCCTATACAGCATTTCTCTATATACATGCAATAAAGCACTTTAAATTGTTGGGTAGGAATTATTATCTCTGTTTCCCTACAGACTGACTTTGGGAGCAGACACTGTCTTAATCACTTCTTTGTTTCCTCTCTTTCCATATTTTTAAAATTGGTGCATAAATTGTACATAATGGTATGCACATTTGTACATGCACACAATATAACAATATAATTGGCCAATATCACTCCCCAGCATTTTCCCCTCCTTTTCCTTCTCCCACCTCCTGGTATATTTTCCTTTACTGATCTCCCTTTGATTTTCATGAGACCCCTTTCCCAACGTTTCTTTTCCTTTTTTCTCTCTAGTCTCCACATGAGAGAAAGCATATGAACCTTAAGCTCCTGAGTTTGGTTTATTTCCTTTAACATAATGGTTTCTAGTTCTGTCTGTTTTCCTGCAAATGACATAATTTTATTTTTCTTTATAGCTGAATAAAACTCCATTGTATATATACACACACCACATTTTCTTTATCCATTCATCTGTTGATAGAAACGTAGGCTGGTTCCATAATTTGGCTACTGTGAACTGTCCTGCTCACCATAGTATGATGACTTCAGTTCTTCAAGATAAATACCAAGGTGTGGTATAGCTGGATCATATGATATTTCCATGCCTAGTCTTTTGAGCAACTTCCACATTGATTTCCATATTAATTTAAAATCAATGGTGTGAAAGTGTTCCTTTTCCCCACACTCTCCAGAATTTATTATTTGTATTCTTGATGATTGCCATTCCGACTGATGTGCAATGAAATCTCAGTGTAAGTTTTGATTTGCATTTCCCTAATTGCTAGTGATGTTGAATATTTTTTCACGTATTTGTTGGCCATTTTATTTCTTCTATTGAGAAGCATCTGTTTAACCCCATTTATTAATGGATTATTTGATTTTTTTTGGGGGGTGTACAGTCTTTTGAATTCTTTATGTATTCCATAACTCTTGTCAGAAGACTAAACTAGGAAAAATTTTCTCCCATTCTGCAGGTACTCTCTTCACATTTCTAATTGTTTCCTTTGCTGTACTGCCTTTTAATTTGATATCATCCCATTTATTAACTCTTGGCATTATTTCCTGAGCTTTGGGGTTTCTCTTACTTATTTCTTAATCCACAAATGCTTGACACAAATAGGTTAAATGCTTTTGAGTGAATATATTAACCTTGCTGAGAGACTAAAAAGACTTTTCATATCCCTCAGCATAAAAGTCTACTTGATCTGGGCCCCTTTTATCTCTCTGACATTATCATATTCTCCCAAATTTACTCTCCTTTAGCTACATTGGTCTCTCTGATGTTTCTTGAATATGCCAGATATTCTTTGTACTTGCTGGTCCCTTTGCCTGGAATGTTCTTTCCTCAGGTATCTACAAGTTTCACTCTCTCATTCATTTAGATTTTGGCTCCAATATAATCTTATTGTGGTGGTCTTTCACAATTACCATATAAAAATAACACCCACATACACACCAGGATTCTATCCTTATCTCACATTATTTTTCACTATAGCTCTTATCATCACTTGGACAAATATCTAACTCTTATATTTTTAGCTGTGCCTTTCCCCACTAGAATGGAAATCTCATAAAGGCAGGAAGACAATATTAATATATCTAGAAATGACAAGAGTAGTAAGTTCGATAATTTAGTCCTTTTAAAAATTGTTACTAAAAAATACTTGTGTGGAGTGAATATGGTATATTACAAAGATTACTGTCTGAAGAGTCAGAATGTACTCATCTGTTCTATGATTATTTTGCATATTCTATAGACACTTTGGATAAGTCTGATCCTAGGAGTTCATGATACAGTTAGAAGACCTGGATTCCAATCCCAATTCCATTACAGCAATCAGCCCAATGTTTTTGGATAATTTTTAATTTCTTCATGTCTTCTATTTCCTCTACTACAAAATAAAAATACATGTATTGCCTAGATCCAAGAATCGTGAAGGTTATGAGGTATATATGAAAATCCATTATAAGTCATAAAACCTACACAAATGTAAAAAAAGCATTTCTAAAAATATATTTGAGATATATTTAGGGAAAAAATCATAGGCAAATTCTATTAGAAATAATTGAGAAGCTCTCATTTAAGCAAATTAACAACTTATAAACAGTATCATTTATATATGAATATAAAACACACCAGGTGCAGTGGCACATGCTTATAATCCCAGTGACTCAGGAGGTTGAGGCAGGAAAATCACAAATTTGAGGCCAGTCTCAGCAACTTATTGAGACCCTACCTCAAAAAATAGAGGGCTGTGGGTGTAGCTCAGTGATAGAGTGCCCCTGGGCTCAATACCCAGTACCACTGGGGTCGGGTGTGTGCGTCTGATTTCTCATACACACACACACACACATTATTTATATAAAAAACTTGAAAATATTCTATTTCCTTGGACTAAGAGTTCTCAATGACATTATAATAATAACTGAAAGATACAAAATCTTACTCATCATCATTTACAGGTTAGTAAAATTAATAGATTATATCTATCTATTAGACATAAATATACTTACCCTACAGGTAAAAAGTGATATAGAATAAGATCAGCTTTTCTCTGTTCTTGCCAGAAATGCCTGAAGAGCAAAGGCATCCATGGAATGACAGCTGTGGGACGAATTATGAAGGCAAGTGCCACCAGGGAAGAATATTTAACACTACAAACAAGGAAAATGTATTATCCAGACAACTGAGAAATTAGTTTTGAAGTTAATCTACTGTTCAAACTGTGATAAAGCTTTTTTTTTTTTTTTTTTTTTAAATGACAGCATTTTCCTTTTGGTATAAATTGCTAAATGAACTTTGGCAAGTTACTTGTATTTTCTGTGTCTTAGTTTTTTTTACTTGTAAAGAGAGGTAACATCTAGAGACTTTTCTAGCTCTAATATCCTAATTCTAGTATTTTCAATTGAGGAAGTATCCTTTGTGTTAATGCTTATTACTGAAAAGTATATTTTTGGTACCAGGGATTCAAATCAGGAGTGCTTAACCACTGAGCCACATCCCCAGCCCTTTTTATTTTTTATTTTGAGATAGGGTCTCACTAATTAGCTAGGGCCTAACTAAATTGCTGAGGCTGACTTTGAACTTATTCCTACCTCTGCCTCCCAAGCTACTGGCATGACAGGTGGCACCACCATGCCCTATTATATTAAGTTTTAATGTCACAACTGTGCCAGTTACTTTCATGACAAAAACGATCAAGTTTCTTCTAAGGGACTATAAGAAAGTCACATAAAACCTTTTTCTAAGAAAAAACATGCATGGTAAAGAAGCATCAGAACTAGTCAATGATGGCCTTCTCAGTACGTGATTGTGTTCTGAAAGTAAGCTAATTCTATCCAACTAAAAGATGCATATGTGCAACCAATAAAAAGTCTACTATAAAAACCTATATAATCCTGGATACAAATGTGGATTTTTACTAACAGAACTTTTCTTAGTAAATGGCTGAAAGAGATGATATAATAATTTAATTATGAGGCCTACAGATAGAAAATTATTATGTGGAAAATACTTAGCTATGCTAAAATGCAAAAGCAATCAAAACAAAACAATGTTGCTAGCATTATATACATGTTAACTATAACTATTAAAAAATCCCTAATATTAGTGAGGATGAAAGAGCAAAGATAACCAATTCAAAGGCTTATAGAAATGAGGTAAGTACAAAAATGGTGATGCAGGTTGGGTGGACTATGTAATTGTCATAAAGGAATCCTAGCCCAGAATGTTGCTACATCTTCCAATTTTTAAAGAGAAATCAGAAATCTAGGTTTTGTCTTTTCTTTTTGTGGTGCTGGAGGCTGAACCCAGGTCTTGGCCATCCTAGGTTAACAATTCTACCATCGAACTACACCCAGCCCCAGAAATCTAGATTTTAATGTAAGATCTTCCAATTTTAAAAACTTTGCCAAGTAGTTTATTTAAAAAAAAAAAAAAAACTGTATGTGTGAAATAAAGCATACTTATGGCTTGGTTTGATAGGCAGATTGTTTAAATACAACTCCTAGTAGTGAAACTACACAGAGGATTCCCAAATATATAATTCTTGTCTTGACCTTACTCTAGGTTTTCAGACTTACAAAATATTTTACTCCTTTCTGAACCTTTCTACCATAGATTGCATACAGCCACTCAAAATCAAAGTTTTTGGCAAAACCCCTACAATGCCCCAAACCTGTTCATTGTACAGTGTGTGTGTGTGTGTGTGTGTGTGTGTGTGTGTGTGTGTGTGTGTGTGTGTGATGGAACCCAGTGTGTGAGCTCTACCACTGAGCTACATCCCTAGTTCTTTTTTTTTTTTTTTTTTAATAATTTTTGAGACAAGATCTTGCTAAGTTGCCAAGGTTGGCCTTGAATTCGCAATCCTCCTGCCTCAGATTCCTGAACAGCTGGGATGGGGATGGGCATGGACATGTGCCACTATCCCTGGATGTATATACTATTCAATGGTAGTATCACTTGGTTTTGTTCACCTTAAAATTTTGGAGTCATTTTCTCATCCTACGCATCCACTTTTGTTTCCTTCCCATTCCCTCTCTCATCGTTTTACATCAAATTCTGTCACTCATCTGCAACCTTTCCATCATTTTTTTTGTATTGCCCAGAAATATTCCTTTATTTAACAATACTGTCATCAATACTTAATGATTTTTAATAGACCTTAGGTCACACATTTTATACAGATTTTCATTTAATTCTGTTTTATTACTTTCATTTTATAGAAATCAATGCTTAGAATATTCTCACATCATCCTTTAAGGAATCTTTCATTTATAATACTTGTGTTTTTAAGGAGTGTGTAAAATATTGTTTTATTGTTAAGTCTGGATTACTGTCATGCTTTTATGGAAAAGAAGTTTATGGACTGGGGAGATAGCTCAGCTGGTAGAGTGCTTGCCTGGCAAGCACAAGGCCCCGAGTTCCATCCCCAGTACCGCAAAAAAAAAAAAAAAAGAAAAGAATGTTCATAGTAATCCTTTTGTACATGACCTTCCTTTCCTGACTGAGTCAGGGGAGGGCACCTGAGGCAATACAGGTTAAAAACAAAAGCTATGTCCAAATGAGGTCAATGACATTTAATAGACCTAATCAAATTATCTCAAACCTAATGTGAGATACAAAGTAAGTTGGGTAATTGGTAGTGAGACCAGAAGTGGACACAGACCATCTAAGTCCCAAAATGATGGGTAACTAAAAACAGAGATTCACAGAGTAGGCTGTAAAGGCATAACAGTCAGTGCTTATTCTTGTAGTTCAGAGACTGTAATGCAGAAATAATCTTATCCCAACAACATTTTATAAGGGAAGAATGGAGACTAGAGTTTTTACCAGACTTCCAAATTTTGGCTTTCTCTCTTTCAGCGTATCCTAAATATTGCTACTATAAGAGAATTCTTTTGAAATCGGATTTGATGTCATTCTCCTCAAAAACCTGCAATGGTTCACTACTACCTAAAGAATAAAATCCAATTTCTGAAGAAGGGCAGAGTCCCATTCCAGCCTCATCCTTCTTCTCTTCTTCCATATATCCTTCTATACTGTAGCTACTCTGCGTAACCTGCCTTCACTGAAGCCTTTTTACAGCTCTATGCTTTAGCTCATGTTGTTCTCTTTGCTTCGTATTTACTTCCCCAGTTTACATGAATCCAAATTGGGTCAGAGTGTTTTCTGACTGCTCTTCCAGATGTGTTCTCCATACTTTCCCTGCTGCGTGTGGGGAGGCTGACCTGCATGGCATAACATCAATGGTCTGCCTTATTTTCTGGCTTCTGATTGGTTTGGGCTAACTGAAAGATGGGAGGGGAGTGATTCGGGATTATTTATTTTCTTGGCTGTCTCCTTGCTGCTGCTAAAGGTTGGCTATGCCTGACTCCTGTTGAAGCTTTCTCTTAATAGTTACAGCTCTGTGTGGATCCCAGTAACTGTTTCTTCTCCTAGCTCCTTGAGCCAGAGATAAAAGAATTCCTGTTGTGACTAGCTCTGGGGTACCGTGGTATTTTATTTTTAAAAATTTTTTTAGATGTTGATAGACCTTTATTTTGTTTATTTATATGTGGTGTTAAGAATCAATCCCATGGGCTGGGGATATAGCTCAGTTGGTAGAGTGCTTGCCTTGCATGCACAAGGCCCTGGGTTCAATCCCCAGCACCGCAAAAAAAAAAAAAAAAAAAAAAAAAAGAATCAAACCCAGGGGGCTGGGGAGATAGCTCAGCTGGTACAGTGCTTGCCTTGCAAACACAAGGCCCTGAGTTCGATCCCCAGTACCGCAAAAAAAAAAAAAAAAAAAAAAAAAAGAATCAAACCCAGGGCCTCACACATGCTAGGCAAATGTTCTACCACTGAGCCACAACCCTAACTTCCATGGTATTTTTTATTGGCTTTTCTATGTATTGTCTACATCTTTGAAAATAGTCCTTTTATTAAACTCTTAACTATCCAGATTGAATGTATTATCTGTTTCCTGATATGCTATACCCACTGAAAATCTGTGGTTCTCTTAACTCTGACTTAATGGTAGAACATTAGGGGGTCTAGTGGATATTACAATATATTGATATTTAAGATTTTTCAAAAAAAGCATGCTTTAGACATTTATACACAATTATTGGCAGTAATATATCTCACCTGTTTATAGACTTTGAACCTTCCAAAGGATAGTAGAAAAGGGCAATTATAGTAAGACCAGTTTCCATGGTGTTTGTAAGGGTTCTGGTACAGCAATACCATGTGAACCAAGAGCACAACTGGCAAAAAAACTAAGAAAAATTATATGAGAAATAAGTATGAAGTAAGAAATGGAAAGATTTAATATCATCTTCTAAAGGAAATAGCAAATCTAAGTCTAAATATTATAAAAGCTACATTAAATTAAAAGAGAAAGGATTTTAAAAGTAAATAGGGCTGCCCAAACATTGTTTTCAAGAACTTAAATCAAACACAGGTCGACCATATCGGATCTGTATTTGTCAATGAATTTTATACTTTCAGATGCATTTTTATGGCATTGCATTTGATTTAAATCCCAATTCCTACTAATGAAAGGCATAAAGTACAAATTCTTTTATGGTAGAATTTATAGATAGACTGAAATTCATAACTAGATTCTCCCAGCCAGTATTCCTCAAATTGTCTTACAGTACTGGCAGTATTTTGAGTGTCTGTAATTGACCTTGGTTTGGAATGCTGCCCAATTCCTTCCTTCCTTCCTCCCTTCCTCCCTCCTTCCCTTCATTTCTACCAGGGATTGAACCCAGAGGTGCTTAACCACCCACAAGCCCTTTTTACTTTTTGTGACACTAATTGCTTAGGGTTTTTACCCAATTTCTTTTTCTTTTTTGGTTGTGCTGGGGATTGAATCCAGGGTCTTGCACATGCTAGGCAAGCACTCTACCACTGAGCTACACCCCCAGCCCTGTTGCCCAATTTCGGGATGAAAAAATTCAGACAAAATAAGGGAGCAAAAAATGTGAGGATGTGCTGGGTATGGTGGCGCATGTCTGTAATCCCAGCAGCTTGGGAGCCTGAGGAGGGAAGATCTCAAGTTCAAAGCCAGCCCCAGCAAAAGCCAGGTGCTAAGCAACTCATTCAGACCCTGTCTCTAAATAAAATACAAAACAGGACTGGGGATGTGACTCAGTGGTTGAGGCCCCTGAGTTTAATCCCCAGTACCTACTTCCCCCTGTAAAAAAGTCAGGATGCATTATTCAATTTTAATTTGAAAACTGGCTAAATTAATAAATCAGGTTTTGGAGGAACATGTAAACAAGCATCAATAAGTCTAGAAAACAGATGTCTTAAAAGTAAATTATTAGTTGAGGCAAGGGTTGTTAAACATGTAGTACTAGCTTCCCATCTCTTCAAATACACCTTTAAAACAATGTTCCAATTTTCATGAAGTTAAAGGTTTTTCCTAACTAGAAGACTCCAACAACAGTTTTGCTACTTTGGAGGAATGATTTTAAAAGTATCATGAACTTTGCCTATTATTTTGAGTCTTTAATAATGTACATAAAATATAAGCACAAAATAAAAAGTCTGACTTACTTGCTAATGTAACCTGTTTTATTTATGCAAAATACAATGCTTGCAGAATGTCCTTTCTCCAATTTGCTAGTAAATTATATTCCGGAAATGTATTAATAGGTTACTTATAATTTGGAACATATTTCTAATACAAACAATATTTAAAAGATATTAAGATTTCTAAGCTGTCTCATATTTATTTAATTTTATAAAGAGCCAAGTGAAGCAAAAAATATTACTACAGAACCCAGTGGCTCTTCAGGATGTGGTTTAAATAGGAAAACCCATTCATGATTTGAATGTGAGATGTCAGGAATTTATCTCCCCAATTTGAAATAAGTCAAATGACAGAAAGTGTTCTATACTATACTCTCTCCCTTCTAGGAGTCCATCTATTTCAAACATGCCAGCTGGGGGTGAAATAGTGTTTGCAAAGGTTAAGTCTCAGGTAGCTGAAGGAATAATGAGCCAAGGTTGTAGAAAGCTGCAGTTCTTTGTGAGATAGGCAGTGATTTAGAACCATTCCTACTGGGGATTGAACCCAGGCCCTCTTCCATGCTAGGCAAATGCTCTACCACTAAACTACATCTCTAGCCCCTTCCTACTGAATTCTATGTAAAGTGAGGCAAGAACTCTTGACAGTTTTGAGGAGTTAAGTGGTTCCAAAGGTCTCCTACAGTTTAGCTTCTCTTAAGGTATGGTTTCCACTAATCATGGCTCAAGGAGAGATATGTCATATGTCACTTGCATTTTATTGTTCTTAAATATGGAAATACCTCTACAAAGTTCTCTGAATTATCTTTTAAAGTTATTTGGGGAATCGTTAGTTTTTTCCACATGCTTTATACCCACATTAATGAAATAACTAGCACATAGTTTCTAAAGTATTTAAGGACTTACCACCCATCTAGCCACTTCCTGGTTTTCTAGTTGCTTCATTAATGAGTAAAGCCTCATGTCTGCTAGAGCAGACAGAAGGGCTTGGGCAAGCCTGGGAGTCCAGATCTTCATTAAGTTAAAAAGAAAAAGAAGTTAAACACATCTCTTGGCTATAATGAATTATCATAAAAATCAACAAGCTGATCCAACTATCAATTGAAAGTCATTTCTAGTACAAAAACAGACACAATGTATTATTGTGTTCTTTGTAAAAAAATACATGTTTTCTCAAAAATTACATTAATTTCTCATGGACATACCAAAGGTAGTTTCACCATTCTCATTCTTCTGTTTTCATATAGGTTTCATATATATACTTTATACATGTTTCATATACATAAGAAATATGTGAGAATACATATCTTATGACACTAATTTTAATATAAATTAACTAGTAAACCATTTTATTGAGATTTATTTTAATATATATATATTTTGTAGATAGACACAATACCTTTATTTTATTTATTTATTTTTATGTGGTGCTGAGGATCGATCCCAGTGACTCACACGTGCTAGGCAAGTGCAGTATCACTGAGCCACTACCCTGAGATTTATTTAGAAGTATAAATATATTTCCATTAGCATATAATAGGTTATTTTTCTTATAATCAAATATTTGTGGTACTATGTACTGGTACTTTACATATATTGGCTTATTCAGTTTTAATCTGAGTTAGGTGCTGTTTTATCCTGTTTTATAAATGAGAAAACTGAGGTACAGAGAGATTAAGTAATTTTCCCAAGGCTGCAGAGTAATTAGCAAAAAAGCCCAGAATTCAAATGCAGGTGTGTCTTTCACCAAAGCCTGTGCTTTTACTGCTAAATTATACTGTTTTCCCATCCTACAATATAGAAAATAAGATGACAGATTATTTAGGGTTAAAAAAAAAAAAAAAAAAGCTGGGTATTGTGGTGCATGCCTGTAATCTCAGTGGTTTGGGAAGATGATGTAGGAAGACTCCAAATTCGAGGTCAGCCTCAGCAATTTAGTGAGGCTCTAAGCAATTCTGTAAGAACCTGTCTCAAAATAAAAATGGGCTGTGGATGTGGCTCAGTGGTAAAGTGCCCCTGGGTTCAATCCCTCGTACCAAAATAACCCAAAAAAAACAAAAAAACACCCCAAAGTAATACAAAAAAATAAAAAACCCTCCACAAGTATTTTATAGTCAGTATTCAAATGACATTAAAAAATATTTATGATTAAATTAAAAGAAACTAAAGACCTGGGCTGTGGCTCAGAGATAGTGTGCCTGCCTAGCATTCATGAGGCCCTGGGTTCTATCCCCAGCACCACGAAACAAAACAAAAAAACAATGACCCCAAAACAGAAAAAGATATTAAAGAGTAAATGTATTACAATTAAATTACAGTTATAGCATTAGCATGTCTGAGAGTTTTCTTTTTTTAAATGTGCCATAGTTATCACTGTCAGAGCACAATTTAATCTTGGTTGTTTAAAAGATGTGTTTCTAAAAACTATGTGAATTTGCTTTTTTGTTGAGTTACACTTTCTTTCACATTATAATTAGAGCTGTTTGACTTTCAGTTGTCAGTGGCTTCTAACACCTTAGCTTCTTTGTCAGTTATATGTAAATAAATGCTCTTAAAAGCTTAAGAATTTAAGGTAAGCTGTACTTCTTAATTCTACTTAAACTGTGCCCTGTAAAATACAGTGAAGGTACCTATATACATACCTTCCATTTACTCTGCATAGGGAGCTATAAGCTTCATCCTTACTTCCCAGGCTCCTGAAAGCAGTTCATATGGAAAGTCAGTATGGCTATAAACTTAGTATGAGCCAAAAGTGTGTGGTACTTACTAAAAAGCTAAAAGAATCCCTGTGCACTGAGAACTGTGTAGTTTTTAAAAAAATTCATTATATATACATTTGTTCTAATTAGTTATACATGACAAAATGCAATTTAACGCATAATACATAATGGAGTATAACTTCTCATTCATCTGGTTGTACATGATGTAGAGTTACACAAGTCATGCAATCATATATGCATATGGGTAATAATGTCCCATTCATTCTATTATCATTCCTTCCCCCATGCCCTCTCCCCTCATTTCACTCCCCTCTGTCTAGTCCAAATTACCTCTATTCTCCTCCCCACTTATTGTGGACTAGCATCTGCATATCAGAGAAAACATTTGGCCTTTGGTTCTTTGTGATTGGCTTATTTTGCTTAGCATAATATTCTCCAGAGAACTGTGTAGTTTTTATAAATTTAAAGGCCCCACTATAATTTGAACTAATTACCCTAGTCTTCAGTATTGTGCTCAGTTTGGAGGTCTACATTTTAAGGTGGGTATGAGTGAAATATTAGGTGTTTAGAGGATACTATCTATGATTATGAGGTTAATAGCTAGTCTGGATAAAGAAAAATTTTTAAGAGATTGTTATAGTTTGGATCTGGAATATACCCTCAAGACTTGTGCCAAAAGCTTGGTTGCCAGACTGTGGTACTACTGAGAGGTGGTGGAACCTTTAAGAGGTGGGGCCTAGTAAAAGGAAGTTAGGTCATTGGGAGTGTGCCACTGAAGGAGACAGTGGGACCCTGGCCTGTCCTCTTTTTCTCAGTTTCCTGAATGCTGTGAGGTGAGCAGCTTCCTCTACCACACTCTCTTCTTGATTTACTGGTAATCCCCAATCCAACTGACTAAGGACTAAAACTTCCAAAACAGTAAATCAAAACTTTCCTCCTTTTAAAGTTGATTACATCTCAGGTATTTTGTTAAACACTTCTCTGGTTCACTGGTAGGTCCATTGAAGGTTGAGGGCAGTGGATAGGTCTTGGAGGAATAGGAAATTTTTCTGTCTTGAAAAGACCCTTTCATTCATAATTTAATCTATTTCTGGGATGTCCTTGACAACACCATGTATATTTGCCTAGAGTTCCAGATGGATACCCTGCATAATTTAGAAGCTAGTCATTAACTCTGAGAGGAGAACAGTGAGTTCACACCTTTTAAAGTCTACCTATGTAAATGGGAGAAGTTCTGCTGTTGCTCTAAATTCTCTTTCCCGTGATTGTCATGTTGTTTCATTGTTCTGATCCTCATTTCTTTGTAATGGGGAATCAAATATCAATTCAAAGGAGAAGATACAATACCCTCTAGAACATCAGTGTCTTTCTAGGCTCCAAAAAGCACCCGATGTTTGGAATACTGAGCCACTAGCCCTCTAACTGAAAAATGGATTAGGCCTAAGCTTCTAGTCCAACCTGATGATGGCTTAAAAGATCTAGAATGTGAGGCTAGAGAAAAATTTGCACTACTGGTCCTCCTTTGTGAGCTTTCTTGGGAACTGACCCAGTAACTCAACATCTAGGAATTCTAATCCTACTTACTATTGATGGCCAAGTAAAAAACCACTGATCTCAAGTGATTCTTTATGAAGGAAGTATACTTCTAAAATTTAAATAATGCATATATACAAGTTATTTTGAAAATCTGCATATATTAACAGAATTTCTCATAGCAGGGCACTTTCATGCTCCATCTTATGTTCTTTGGGGGTGATGGTGGTACTGGGGATTGAACCCAGGGGAGTTTTTCCATCAAGCTATATCCTCAGTCCTTTTTATTTTGGAGAAAAGGTCTTGCTAAATTACTTAGGACCTCACTAAATTGCTGAGGTTGGCCTCAGATTTGTAATTCTCCTGCCTTAGCCTCACAAATGGCTGGGATTACAGGCCTGCACCACTGCACCTGGCCCCAGCCCTTGTTTTTGCTCAGAGTCTTACTAAATTCTGAGGCTGGCCTGGAACTTTGATTCTTCTGCCTCAGCCTCCTGAATCACTGGATTACAGACATGCCCCACTGCCCCTGCTCAGTTTGTATTTTGTATGTCTTCGGCATCTGTGGGCTTCCTAGGCGTGGCTGGACTTTAGCAACAATAGCCTTTTAAAAACAAACTTCATGGTACCAATAATATAACTTAGTTAATACCAATTAACCCTTGGAAAAATGATAGAATACATGTTTTTAATAACTGTTTTGATCACTTTTATTTAAACTTACCAGCAGCTGAACACTATCTTTCCCCAAAAGATGCAGAATCTTGTAAATGCTTGCAAAGATTAAGGGGTAAGTATAACCCCTCAATCTTTCTGTCCATTCCCAGGTCATATAACCATAATTAGTAATATTAAGGATTAAATGTCAAATAGTATTGAAACAATCTATTTACACTTCCATATATAAAACAATGTTTTATTCTTTGACATTGAAATTTTAAAACCCAGTATTTTATGTTGGATATCAGAATTAAAACTTCATTTGGCCAACTAAATGCTCTGACTGCTTCAAGACAGAAATGTGTTTTTTACTTTACCCGAATCTGCCAAGTACGAGCATTGTGGGAATATACACACTAAAGAATGTGTCATGTATATTAACATCAAAGATATAGAAGAAATTTTGGTATTCAACAATGATATAATTTGATAAGTTGAAATTATGAGAAAATGTGTAATCGAAAGTAAAACTCAATTCCTAAGATAAATACACATTCGTAGTCTGGAAAAGAAACTAGAAAGGATATTTGAAAACCATGTGATGTGCAACTTCAAGAGACTGCCAGTATTCATCTGGAACAAAACTTGTCTGGACCAAAAAGCAGTTAAATATTCGTAAAGCAATGGTAAACAAAACCAGATAAATGTTTTCTCCAATAAGATCTGAAAAACAAAACAATAAGCAATTGTGGCAAAAAAAGACTGGTATTCCACTTGCAGAACTTACAATCTATGGTTCAGCTTGGCCCCTAACTTAGCCTCTGTTAAGGCATAGTGGTGAACTCTAAAAGTAGACTAGGGCTGAAAGGTACACCAGGACCAGAGCCTCACAACTGGGTGATGTCCACTCCTTTCATTTAAACCAACTTGTCTTGCAACTTACTGTACAGAAAGAATATTGAGATAAATACTGGAAAAAGGGACTGGGTTAACTAAGCCCGAAGGTTAATTGGATTACCCTACATGTGTGTCTAATGAAGGAATCCAGCAAACAAATTACTAATTAGAATCCAACTCTCTGTCAAACAATGGAATTTAAAATGTTTACCATCATGATCAGTAGTAGTAATAGTAGTAGAAGCCAAAATCACTTTACCACTGAGCTACATTCCCCAGCCTTTTTTTTTTTTTTGAACCAGGGTCATACTAAACTGAGGCTGGCCTCGAATTTGCAATCCTCCAACAGCCTCCGGAGTCTCTGGGATTACAGGCGTGCAACACCAACCCAGTTCCTCTGTATTTTGAAATCCCTTTTTGCTACTTAATGTATGCCAGTTACTGTGATAATTCCTTTACATGTATCTCATTTAACCCTCAAAACAATGCTTTAGGTATTATTATCTCCATTTTACATACGAGGAAACGAAGACTCAGAAATACATTGCCTTGTCCAGAGTAAAAAGTTGTAGAGGCTAAACATTATTCAAACTCAGGTCAGCCGGCTGATGCACAAGTCTGCTCAACCACAAATGGACAGATTGTACGCCAAACAGTTTTTTAAAGATATATGAATTTAGTTACCAACATTTAAAAATCAATTTTATATTAAAGTCTACATTTCCAGCATTCAACTCTATTTAAGGTCTGGAAACACTGGGCGCAACTGGTTAACTGGTTGACAGTGAAAAGTAGGGTGCTTCCTTCTGGATCGGGCTGAAGTTCTCCATACAGTCCCCTCACTCACCTCCGCGGCGCCGGTTCTTGTCTTGGGCGCTGATATACAAGGTGGACTTTCTCTTTCGCAGCTTCGTCTTCTCGTGGGAGCGGTTCTGGAGGGCGCGGTAAGCAAGGCTGCGGCCGCCACCTTCCGGCTCCATTTCCCACCTTCTTGGAGGCCAGCTGAGGTTCCCCAGCCGCCACCTTCCAAGGACGGAAGGAAGCTGGAGAAACGCGCGCGCTGCTGCACTAAGTTTGGCCTTTGCGAGTAGCCGTCGCAGACGCGGAGGTAGCCCGGCAAGGGCAAGTCCTCACGCCCACCTGCAAGGTGGTCCTCGCCGCCGGGGCCTGCACGTTGTTCTGCGCCGTTACGCTCTGCCGAGAGTTCCCCGCTTTTGCCTTCGGCACTGCCTATCCGCGGAGGCCGGGCAGTAGCTGCCTGCCTTTGGCTTTGTCTCTGCTCCGGCGCCCGGAAGCGCTGCCGGAAGGAGATCGGTCTCACCTCGCGGAGGCAGGCGGGGGGCGGGGGGCAGGGGGCGGGAGGTTGGTAAGCGACGCCGAGCGGCCACTGGACCTGCGGAGGTGCCCGAGTGGTGGTAGTACTGGTAATGGAAATCATAAACGTAGGTGTTTGTATAACATTGCACGGCTTCGGTGGGCTTAGAGAAGTTCTCCGTTGAACCGGGTAGTCAGGGTAGCGTACCGCACAGATGTAGGAGCAGGAGGACATGCGTGGGGAGGGGGCGTCGATTCCACCTTTAGCATTGAACGAAAGCATGACTGACGAAATTGTCATTTACTGACTTAACTGTAGGATATAGGAGAAAACAGGCTTCTGTTGCCCGAGTTAGTTAACGTTACACTCCAGGGACTTTAAGGACAGGATAGTTGGTTTATAGGCTGATTTTTGTGACCTCACGTGCTGGTTTAGGAGGCCATGTTAAAATAGAGAAAACAGATCCTTCACTGTGCTTTCCTTTTTCACAAATATCCACCAGTTTTTCTAGATAGTAAGGTGTTGGCAAGGAATATTACTTTCTGGAAAGTCTTAGTCTTTCAGTTGTTAAAAGTATAGCAGCACATTCCATTATATTTTTCTTAAAAGTAGATGGCAAATAATTTATATTTGATGTCTTCTTGTACTTACTAAAACAACAAAGGGAACTCATTTATTTATTTTTGCTGGGTATTGAACCCAAAGGTGCTTTTACCACTGAGTCACATCTCCACCCCCTTTTTTATTTTTGGAATCATGGTCTTACTAAGTTGTTTAGGTCCTTGCTGAGTTGCCCACGTTGGCCTAACTTGAAATCCTGACTCAGCCTCAGGAGTCTTTGGGATTACAGGTGTGGCGGACTAGACCAGGTGGAACTCATTAAATCTTTAAGCCTCTTAAAAATTGTTCTTAAGATACATACTGCTAAAAAACAAATAATATAAAAAGAACTAAAGAAAATTAACAATTCTTTGCCTTTCTCTTGCTTCCAGATCACATTTCTCAGAGTCAGTTTTTTCCAACTGTTTTTTGTTTTGTTTGGGTATTGTTTTGTGGTGTGAGTTAAAGGCATAAGGAATGTGTCATTCCCTCCCATTCTTTTCCCATCTTAAGTTATCCACTTAAAACCACTGAGAACATTCTATAATAGGAGTGAGCTTTGTCTTATATCATCTCTTTACCTTATTTCCCATACTCCATATTTATATTTCTTTTTTAGTTAAAGTGATGCTTAAATATTACAAAAATGTTCACTCTAGAACACAGTAGTGACATGAAATCTTTAAAAAGGGATTATACTAAGTTATTGCTTTGTTTCCTCTTTTCTTTGTACACAGATATGAAGAGATTTGCTGGATGTGAAGTATAACTTTTCAGAACCACCTTTGTTTTGTGCTGTGTTTATTGCAACAATGTCTGGGAGATTGACTCTTCCACAACTGCTTTTTGCTGGAGTCCTTGGACTTGCTGGAGGAATATATATTTATCAACCAATATTTGAACAATATTCCAGAGAGCAGAAGGAATTAAAAGAAAGGGTGAAATTGGCACAAGTATCAGAGGACAAGAAAAGTTAATACTACCTGGAGTTGAATTGTAATAATTGATTAAAGATCTGCTGAAATTATACATTAACTGTAAATAACCTAGGAAAAATTTAGATATATTTTAAACTTAAATAAATCATGGATAGTGATTGTCAATGATTTTTTAAAACTAGCACCGTTAATGTTTTATTTGCCATTTTAAATCTTTATCAGAACAAATTAGTAACTTCCTTTTAAAAAAACTCTGTCTTTAGGGTAATATATAAATTGATATAATTGGTACCTTTAACAGTTTAGTGTGAACCTTTGAGATGTTTTCTTCCATGAACTCAAAAATAGCTTGCTTCAAATGTCAAATGTCTGTTATGTTCTGGAGGCTTCGGTTGGCTAAGTCTGTGTGTCTTCTAATTCTGGGACCCAAGTTCAATGAATAACTCTTATCTGAGCTCTGATAGTATAGGAGAGAAAGACTGAGAGGAAGCGTATGATGGTAAGCTTTTGCTCAGCTGTGGCAAATATCATTATCATTTCATAATTTTGTTGGTTTAAAGCATGAAACATGGTCAATCCCAAAGTCAAGGCAAGGACATGGATTATTCCCACAGGATGTACAACCAAGTCACATGACAATAAACAGAACTATGTAATCATATATCCAAGGAATAATAATCCTAATACATTAAACTAAATTGCTTTCGATTCTTCTTTTGAGATGTATTCATTGGCCAGTTGAGAAGTCACATACCAAGTGCTAGAGGCTGAGGTTTTTGTTTTTTTCTGATAAAGATGTGAAATCAAAGCCACAGGACTAGAGTATAGCTCAGTAATAGAGTGCTTAACACGCACAAAGCCCTGGGTTCTGTCCCTAGCACCAAGAAAAGAAAACCAAAAACCAAGCAAACTATAATGAAATACCTCTTTACAGTCATTAGGACAATTATAATAAAAAAGACAAAAAATGTGGATGTGGAGCAAATGGAATCACCATGCATTGCTAGTGGAAATATAAAATGGTACAGCCATTTTGCAAAAGTTTGGCAGTTCTTCAAAAGTGGTTGAACTTAATTACCATATGACCCAGCAGTTCTAGATATACACCAAATAGAACTGAAAACAAGTTTGTACTAAAGCTGTGCATGAGTGTTCATAGCAGTAACATTCATAATAGCCAGAAACTATGAACAACTAAAATAGCCATCAACTGATGAATGGATAAATAAATGTGATATAGCTCTATAGTGGAATATTAATCAGCCATAAAAATGAGGTACATGTTACAGCATGGATAAAACTTAAGAGCAGCTTTTGAGGGCTGTGGTTGTAGCTCAGTGGCAGAGCACTTACCTAGCATGTGTGGGGCACTGTTTTTGATCTTTAGCACCACATAAAAATAAAGTTATTGTATCCATCTACTAAAAACTAAAAAATTTTTTTAAATCACATTATGAAAACAATCCAGGCATAAGCAACCACCTATTGTTATGATTCCATTTATATGACATGTCCATAACAGGTAAAGGTATAGAGAAGTAAAGCAGATTAGTGGGACTGATTGAAAGGGGTAGAGAGGACTGTTAGTGGGTATAGTGTTTATTTTTAGGCTGATGAAATGTTCTGAAGCTAGATAGTGGTGACTAGTGTATGACTTTAAAAAACACTGAATGGTAAAGTTTTAAAGGAGTTTTGTGTGTGAATTATGAAACTATAATTTAAAAAGATACTGCATCCAAAATAGCAGTTGCAATTGAAGTACTCTACTGTTTCCTGCTATAACAGTAGCATAAAATCCCATCAGTTTTTTAAAATTGGGGTAAAATATACATAAAATTTGCCATTTTAAGGGCATAGTCACTGGTATTAAGTACATTCACATAATGCAGTCATTACCACCATCCATCTCCTGAACTTTTTCCATCTAGTATTTGCAAGGCCCAGAGAGGTGTATTGAATTGGGTTATAGAGGTTTTCACTATTTCCTTCAAGTCTTTGAATGTGGCTTTGATGTTGGTAATTCTTTGCATGAAATTGCTTCCGATTGACTATTTTAGCAAGGTAAAGCAGCCTTGGGTTTGTATTTGATCCTTTCTATCACAAAGGTCAATGTGAGTTCTCTGTGAACTACTGAGTTTATATACCACTTATGGACTGAGGACACAACCTGTAGAGTGGGTCCTGTAAGATTAAGTTGAGCAAAACCTGCAGTCATCCTTAGACTTTTATGAGTTCCCACTCTTAACTGGGGGGTCCATGGTGCCATTTCCAGTCTACCTGTACAGTCAGGTTGTAGCTTAGAGTCTGTATCTGCAGGTTATCAAAGCCTCAAGTTTACTTCTTTCCAATGCACATTCTGATTAATGACTTTGGATCTCCTGGGGTGGGAGTGGGGAGTTGCTCTTTTTGTATCTTTGTGGCATTGAAAAGAACTTCAAGTGGATATAACTCTGCAGTCATTGGGTTGTGAAGCTGTGAAGTGACTGTGATTCTGCGCATCAGCAGGAACAGGGAGATTTTAAAGGAGCTATTCAAAGGCCATGTTCCAGGTTTGCCCTGATAGGGTCCCAGGGTGCCCTGATGGTGTGTTAACATTGACTTGTTAATTCGGGAGATATTCACGTCCTAGATTCTCTGGCAGATATCTCCTGTAGAGCACTGACAACTCAAGGTAATCTTGTTCCCAGCTCCCAGGTTGGGGAAGGGGAGAGAGAGGAGGAAAAGAACAACATGTCCCTTTTAAAAATAAGCCTCAGAGCTATATTCAAAAGGTTAAATGGACCACTGTTAAAACTCCAGAACTAATCCACGATCACATTTGAATTAAGTTGACATGTCTCCTTTTTTAGTTTCACTTATTCTGGAGCAGATCTTTAGTCATTGCTTTTCATTACTAATGCATTTTTGAAGAATATTGGCCTAAGGTTTTACAGAATGACCCTCAAATTGGATTTATTGATACTTTGTTAGGATTAGATTCAATTTGGTAGGAATGTGCAGAAATGTTGTGTTAGCATGATTCATGGATTCTTATTTTGTTCCATGGATTATGATCTATTACTATCATCAGGGCTGGCTGCATGATTTATGGAAAAATGCAAAGCCCTTGGGGTGCTGGGGGTGAGCAGGAGGAAGCCAATTCCTCTTATCATGGGTGACTGACTCCAATTTATGCAAATGAACAGTCCCAGGGGTTACAGTAGCCTCCATGATGGTGGTGGTAAGTAGCCCTTGCTGAATGGGCTACAGAATGTGCTATAGCACTACCAAACCAAGGAAGGGAAAACTACCTTCTTGCCACCCCATAATACCATGGAGTGTATGCCCAGTCCTGACTCCTGTGTATATTCTTGCCAAGATTGCTAACACAGTGGAAGATGATGGTGGAATGTGGGCCTTTCCCAGCCAAGGTGATTAGGTTACTAACTGATTGAGTGGTCACTGCCCTTGAGTTAGATGAGGGGAATGTAAAGCCCAGCAGGGATCAGGGAACCATGGATGGGGAATGGGTAGCAGCAAGAGTCAGACCCACATGTGAACAGAGGCTCCAAGCTGTTAGCATGTTCCATTATGCTATCAGACTTCACTTGAAATTACAAATTCAAAAATAAAATAATTAGGCATTTCAAGACAGTGACTACAGAGCTTTAAAATTCCAAGTACAAGTCCCTATGTGATTCTAAGAAGCCAGCAACCAGTAGATAAACAATATTATGGGGGCTGGGGTTGTGGCTCAGTGGTAGAGTATTGGCCTTGCTTTTGTGGGGCACTGGGTTCAATCCTCAGCACCGCATAAATAAATAAAATAAATGTATTGTGTCCATCTACAACTAGAAAAATTAAAAAAAAAAAACCAATATTGTGATGTACAAATTATTCCAGATTTGACTATTGGAAACTCCTTCAAGTTGGCTCCTATGGTTTTTTGTTTTGTTTTGTTTGTTTGTTTTTGTGATTTGATATCGCGTTCCCTCTGGCCGCAGAGAGAGACACGACAAACGTCTGAAGCTTTGGAAGTTTATTATGCACAGTCCCTCTCCTACACTTCTCTTACTCCCAGCTTCCACGCACTCCCAGCTTCTCTTCTCTCAGCTTCTTCTCTCAGCTTCTGCGCACTCCCAGCTTCTTCCGCCCTCAGCTTCTTCCGCCCCCAGCTTCTTCCGCTCCTCAGCTTCTTCCGCCCCTCCAGCTTCAGCTTCTTCTGCGACTCTACTCTCAGGTTCTTCTGCGACTCTACTCTCAGTTTCTGCCCTCAGCTTCTGCTCTCAGCTTCTGCTCCTACTCCCAGCTTCCTCTTGCTCTCAGCTTCAGCTTCTGCTTCTTCCGCAGCCTCTGCTTCTTCCGCAGCCTCCCTTACTCTCCCACCCACCAGGCTTATATACACTTTAACCAATCGGGGGCGGGCACTCGAGGTAAACGCGGACAGCTGCAGGCATAGAATAGGTACACGAGGGGGGCATGCTCTAATCACATCATTAACTAGTCAATCATTGGAATTCGCTGGTTGTTTACTGTATAGCTGGCCGCTTTTGGCTCAGCGTCAGGCGCCATCTTGACCGTGCCCAAGGCTGGGGGTCCTGGAAACCCCGACAATTTGACACTTATTTTTTAAATAGTTTGTACATGAATCTAAAAGTAAGAATGTACTGTAAATATTAATGAGTACATCTGGGTGGTAAATATAGGTGTCTTTAATATTCTTTTTCACAGATTATATGATTACAAAGAATCTATATTACAGTTATAAAAAGCGAAACAAAAATTATTAACAGCATATGCTCTTCTGGAAATCTTTGTAATAAAGTACCAGGAAGTAATCAAGGGCATGTTTTCGTTCATATTTTAGGCATTTCGTGTTCTAATACTAGGATTGTGTGGGGAGAAAATTGAAGGATTTGAAAATCTTTTAAAAACAGTGTTAACACAAAAGTCAATAACCAGAGACATGAGACGGAGATTAGTTTTCAGATAACTGCTGCTGATATTAAAAATTTTAAGTCCTTAATGTGTAGGCCTTTTAAAAAAATATTTCAAGTATAAAAAGTTATGTTTAAGCATTATTGTGCTTAGTTTAACAATTATAAAACTAGACTTCTGCAAACAATGTTTGCAATTGAATATTTAGGTCCTTAGGCCAAAGTGACTCCATTTTGAAAATCAGCACCTGCCCACCTGGGCATGACCTTTCTGGTAGGCTCACCCCGAAAGAGTCCTTAACTACCAAAACCACAGCAAAGACATCAAGTAACAATCACAGGGCCAGGCAGGTTATTTTTTAGCTACTCAATTGTACGTAACTATAGTTAAGAAGTTTTTTCCTAAGGCTGCTGCACCTTATAGAAGGGCAGCCTGGTAGACTTTCTCTGTCTATAAACCTTTGCTTGAACTCAGAGATGTGACTCTCATGGATATTTGCATCAGCTACCCTCCCATATATAAAATACTTAAGAATACACTGGGGGCATTTTTGAAAAATAAGTTTTGCTAATGTAGCTTAAAACAAAAATATGGGGGCTGGGGTTGTGGCTCAGTGGTATAGCGCTTGCCTAGCACCTGTTCAAGCACATTGGGTTCAATCCTCAGCACCACCTAGAAAAGTAAATTGGAAAGTAAATTGGTTGTTGCCAGAGTCTAGGGAGAGGGGGAAATGGGAAGTGACAACCTCTTGTGCACAAGGTTTCCTTTAGGGGGTAACAAAAATGTCTTGGAACTATACGGAAGTGATAATGATACAACATTGTAAATGTCCTAAATGCCACAGAATTGAACAGTTTAAAAGCACTAAGGGTTAATTTTTTATGTGAATTTTGAATCAATTTTTTAAAAATAACCCAACTGATTGTTGGCCGTGGGCTTAGCATAAATAGCCTTTACAATGTTGAGATATGTTCCTACTATCCCTATTTTTTCTAGTGTTTTGAGCATGAAGGGATGTTGCATTTTGTCAAATGCTTTTTCTGCATCAATTGAAATAATCATATGATTCTTAACCTTAAGTCTACTGATGTGATGAATTACATTTATTGATTTCTGGATGTTGAACCAATCTTGCATCCCCGGGATGAACCCCAGTTGATCATGGTGCACTATCTTCTTAATATGTTTTTGTAAGGGATTTGCAGGAATTTTGTTAAGGATTTTTGAATCTATATTCATTAGAGATATTGGTCTAAAATTTTCTTTCCTTGATATGTCTTCGTCTGGCTTTGGCATCAGAGTGACACTAGTTTCATAGAATGACTTTGGAAGGGTTCCCTTCTTTTCTATTTCCTGGAATACTTTGAGGAGTATTGGAATGAGTTTGCTTTGAAGTTCTTGTAGAACTCAGCTGAGAATCCATCTGGTCCTGGACTTTTCTTTGTTGGTAGAATTTTGATGGCTTCTTCTTTTTCACTGCTTGAAATTGATCTGTTTAAATTATTTGTGTCCTCCTGGTTCAGTTTGGGAGGATCATATGTCTCTAGAAGTTTGCTGATTTCTTTGATGTTTTCTATTTTGTTGGAGTGTAGATTTTCAAAGTAACTTCTCATAAGTTATATATTTCAGTGTTGTCTGTCATAAACTTTCCTCTTTCATCACAAATTTTAGTAATTTGAGTTTTCTCTCTCCTCTTTGTTAGTGTGGCTAAGGGTTTATCTATTTTGTTTACTTTTTCAAAGTACCAACTTTTTGTTTTGTCAATTTTTTGAATTGTTTCTTTTGTTTCAATTTCATTGATTTCTGCTCTGCTTTTAATTGTTTCCTGTCTTCCACTGCTTTTGGTGTTGTTCTGTTCTTTTTCTAGGACTTTGAGCTGTAATGTTAGGTCATTTAGTTGTTGACTTTTTATTCTTTTCTTGAATGCACTCCATGCAATGAATTTTCCTCTTAGTACTGCTTTCATAGTGTCCAAGAGATTTTGATATGTTGTATCATCATTCTCATTTACCTCTAAGAATTTTTTTATCTCCTCCCTGATGTTTTCTGTTATCCATGTTTCATTCAATAGCATATTATTTAGTCTCCAGGTGTTGGAGTAATGTCTGTTTTATATTTTGTCATTGATTTCTAATTTCATTCCATTGTGATCTGATAGAGCACAAGGCAGTATCTCTATTTTTTTGCATTTCCTAAGGGCTGCTTTGTGGCATAACATATGGCCTATTTTAGAGAAGGATCCATGTGCTGCTGAGAAGAAAGTGCATTCACTTGCTGATGAATGGAATATTCCTACTTATACTCTGTTAAGTATAAGTTATTGATTGTGTTATTGAGTTCTATGGTTTCTTTGTGTATTTTTTGTTTGGAAGATCTATCCAGTGGTGACAGAGGTGTGTTAAAGGCACGCAGAATTATTGTGTTGTAGTCTATTTGATTCCTGGAATTGAGAAGGATTTGTTTGATGTACAGGGATGAACCGTTGTGTGGGGCATAGATATTTATGATTGTTATGTCTTGCTGATTTATGGTTCCCTTAAGCAGTATGAAATGTCCTTCTTTATCCCTTCTGACTAACTTTGGCTTGAAGTCCACTTTACCTGATATAAGGATGGAAACCCCTGCTTTTTTTACTGAGTTCATGTGTGTGGTAGGTTTTTTCCTGTCCTTTCACCTTTAGTCTGTGGATGTTATTTTCTAGAGATGAGTCTCTTGAAGGCAGCATATTGTTGGGTCTTTCTTTTAAAAAAAATTTTTTTTTCCTTTTAGTTGTCATCAGACCTTTTTTTCCTTTCTTTATTTATGTGTGGTGCTGAGATTTGAACCCAGTGCCTCACACATGCTAGGCAAGTGCTTTACCTCTGAGCCAAAATCCTAGCCTGGTGTTTCTTTTTGATTCATTCTGCCAGTCTATATCTTTTGATTGATGAGTTTAGGCCATTAACATTCAGGGTTATTATTGAGCTATGATTTGTATTCCCAGTCATTTGGGCTTATTTTTGGTTTTTAACCTGACTTGGTTTCTCCTTTGATTGGTTTTCCTTTAAGGTAGTTCCTCCCTTTGCTGACCTACATTGTTGTTTTTCATTTCCTCCTCATGAAATATTTTGCTGAGAATATTCTGTAGTGCAGGCTTTCTATTTGTAAATTCTTTTAACTTTTGTTTATCACGGAAGGATTTTATTTCGTCCTCAAATTTGAGCGTTAGTTTTGCTGGGTATAAGATTCTTGATTGGCAACAATGTTCTTTCAGAGCTTGAAATGTGTTGTTCCAGGTCCTTCTAGCTTTTAGGATCTGGGCTGAGAAATCTGCTGATATCTGTATTGTTTTCCCCCTATATGTAATCTGATGCTTTTCTCTCACAGTCTTCAAAATTCTATCTTTATTTTGTATTTTCATTTTCCTTATAATGCGCCTTGGTGTGGATCTATTGTGATTTTGTGCATTTGGTGTTCTGTAAGCCTCTTGATTTTGATTTTCCATTTTATTCTTCAGGTTTTGGAAATTTTCCAATATTATTTCATTGAATAGGTTGTTCATTCCTTTAGTTTGTATATCTGTGCCTTCTTCAATTCTGATAATTCTCAAAAATTTAGTCTTTTCATGATGTTCCATAGTTCTTGGAGGTTTTGTTAATGATTTTTTACCATCTTCTCTGTTTGGGCAACTTTATTTTCAAGATTAAATATTTTGTCTTCATTGTCTGAGGTTCTGTCTTCCAAGTATTCTAGTCTGTTGGTGATGCTTTCCATTGAGTTTTTTATTTGGTTGTTTCCTTCATTTCAAGGATTTCTGTTTGTTTTTTTTTGAGAATCTCTATCTCTTTGTTGAAATGATCTTTTGCTTTTTGCAATTGCTCTTTCAACTGCTTATTGGAGTGATCATTCATTGCCTGCATTTGCTCTCTTATCTCTTTCTTTACTTCACTAATCATTTTAATTATGTATATTCTGAACTCCTTTTCTGACATTTCTTCTGCCATGCTGTCACTAGATTCTCTTAATATCTAGGTTTGTTTGAATGATTTTCTTCTCTTGGTTTTTCATGTTGTTCATGTAACTTCCTCTCTAGCAGTGAAGATCTGGGGTATTGAAGTTTCCCCCCATAGGCTTATAGTGACCCTACAAGTTTCCAAAACCTCTTCTTTAAGGGGGAGGTCAATATTAGCAGCTCCCAGTACAGACAATATGCAGCCCTAAACCAAATAGCTCCTACAAAGATGTTAACAATGTTGTTATAATAAACAGAGAGAATGTGTTCAATTATTATCTACAGTATAACAAATAGATCTGCAATAAGGTCTGCAGTTTCTAATGGAGGACAAAGAAGGTGGGGAGGAGTGTAGGATGTAACTGTTAATGGAATAAGAAAAGAGTATATAGAAGTTCTAGATTGTAGAAAGTGTGAAAGTGTAATCAAAAAAGTTGGTTGTTAGCATGAGAAGAGGGAGAAAGAGACTCTGAGGAAACAGGTAAACAAAAGGAAAATAGAGTGAGCAAGAAAAGTAAAGAAATAAAAACTTAAAATTTTTCAAAAAGGAGAAAAAAAAAAAAGAAAAAACTCTAGACTATAATAGTCATATAGTATTCAAACCTCCTAGTCTTCAGTAGCCTGATGCATGAGAGGTACCTGACAATGAGCTTCCAGTCTCCAGCAGGTGTCTCAGGATTGGATTTGCCACACCTAAAGATGGGAGATACAGCTTCCAGGATTATCCAAGATGGCCGCTCTGACTTTCAAATGTGTTGGCAAATGGGGAGCTGCATCTCCGGGGTGTGGGTGTGGTCAGTCGGGGGTCCTGGAGGTGGGGTGCAGTTGGTCGGGCAGGGGTCCTGGAGATGGGGTGTGGTTGATCTGATTGAGAGATTCTGGAGACAGGGCTTAGTCAGTCCGGCTGGGGGTTCTACAGGTCCTGGCTGTTGTCTCAAAATGTCGGTAGCCACGTGTAACCAAACCTGCAGGTTCTGTGATAGTGGGCTTTCAGGCAACAGCAGGCAGTTGGTAATCCACTGGCAGTCTGCGGTTGGTCTGCTGGCTACTGGTGGATGATCGGCAGGTGAACCTCAGGTGGTGGGTGATGGGTAGGTGAAAGGCAGGTAAGAGGCAGGCAAATGGTGGATGATAGGTACCAGTCAGTGAGCAATCTGCACTCAAAAAGTACTTGATTTTCTGGCAAACTGCAGGTGTTCACAGTGGACAAATGGGGTAAAGAGCAGGGGATTGATAAGCAGCAAAGACTGCCTCATAGAAAAACAGACATCCTCTGCTTGAAATTCAAGTTAAGGAGCAACAAGGAATGCAGCTTCCCTGTAGTCTGCCATCTTGGATCCTCTTGTTCTAGATATTTAATGAAATTACTAGGGACGATGAGCACTTTTTCATATATTCGTTGATCACCCGTATATCTTCTTGTGTGTCTTCTACTTTTAAAATTTTTAAAAAAATTTTTACAGACTGCATTTTGGTTCATTGTATACAAATGAGATATATCCTTTAGTGTCTATGGTTGTGCACATGTATGTCCCGACCTGTGGGACATCAACGCAGGACGGCGAACCTAAGAGAGAAGGAATGAAGAGACAAGAGACACAGGGAGTGACAGCAAGACAGGAATTCTGATCAAGCTGCAAATTTTTATTGTTCTCATGGGTATTTATGCTGAGGGAATGAGGGGTATGACAAAACGCAGGCTGGTTGGCTGTGTTTTTCTTTTGGGCTCCTGATAAGGTGCAAGTTCGTGCAGGCGGGAAGGTGAAATCCCGGAAGAGAAGTGGGGGCGGGCCATAGGCAGAACTATCAGCTGGGAGTTGGGAGGGGCGCGCTCTGGGAATCCGTCAGCCTTCAGCTGCAGGGTGCCTGAGTCAGCTGCAGGGTGTTTGTGCAGGGGAGGCAATTGCAAAATGTTCTCTGGGCTGCTGCTTATCGTAAAGGTCAGAACGTCCTCAGAATGAGAACTTCTTCTTGGTCCCTGACACATGTAGATTCATACCATTTGTGTAATCATACATGTACATAGGGTAATGATGTTGCTCATTCCACCATTTTTCATACCCCCCTCTCATTTCCCTCTATGTAATCTAAAGTTTCTCCATTCTTCTCTCACCCCACCCCCATTGTGTCTTCTCTTTTGTACCATTGGCCTACATGTCTGTTTTGGTGCTAATACCGTGCTGTTTTTGTTACTGTTGCTCTGTATTAGAGTTTAAGGTCTGGTAGTGTGATGCCTCCTGCCTCACTCTTCTTGCTGAGGATGACCTTGGCTATTCTGGGTCTCTTATTTTTCCAAATGAATTTCATGATTGTTTTTTCTATTTCTATGAAGAATGTCATTGAAATTTTAATAGGAATTACATTGAATCTGTATAACACTTTTGGTGGTATGGCCATTTTAACAATATTAATTCTGCCTATACAAGAGCATGGGAGATCTTTCCATCTTCTAAGGTCTTCTTCTATTTCTTTCTTTAGTGTTCTGTAGTTTTCATTGTAAAGGCCTTTCACCTTTTTGTAAGATTGATTCCCAAGTATTTTATTTTAGTTAAGGTTATTGTGAATGGGGTAGTTTTCTTAATTTCTCTTGCAGTGGATTCGTTGCTTATGTGTAGAAATGCATTTGATTTATGGGTATTGATTTTATATCCTGCAACTTGCCAAGTTCATTTATGAGTTCTAGAAGTTTTGTGGTGGAATTTTTTGGATCTTCTAAATATAGAATCATGCTGTTGGCAAATAGTGATAGTTTGAGTTCTTATTTTTCTATTCATATCCCTTTATTTTCTTTCATTTGTCTGATTGTTCTGGCTAGAGATTCAAGGATAATGTTGAATAGAAGTGGTGAGAGAGGTCATCCATGTCTTGTTCCAGTTTTTAGAGGAAATGCTTTCAATTTTTCTCCATTTAGAATGACACTGGCCATGGGTTTAGCATAGATAGCTTTTACAGTGTTGAAGTATGTTCCTATATCCCTAGTTTTTCTAGTGTTTTGAACATGAAGAGATGCTGTATTTTGTCAAATGCTTTTTCTGCATCTATTTAGATAATCATATAATTTTTGTCTTTAAATCTATTGATGTAATGTATTATGTTTATTGATTTCCATATGTTGAACCAACTTTGCATTCCAGGGATGAACCCCACTTGATTGTGGTGCACTATCTTTTTAAAATAAAAAGTTTTTGTATGTGATTTTCCAGAATTTTATTGTGAATTTTTCATGTATGTTCTTCAGGCTTTTGGTCTTAAGTTTCTTTTCTTGATATGTCTTTGTCTGGTTTTGGTACAAGGGAGACATTAGCCTCATAAGAATGCACTTGGAAGGTTCCCTCCTTTTCTATTTATGGAATAATTTGAGTATTATTGGCATTAATTCTTCTTTAAAGGTCTTGTAGAACTTGACTGAGAATCTGTATGGTCCTGGGCTTTTCTTTTTTTTGATGGCATCGTCTATTTCATTGCTTGAAATTGATCTGTTTAAATTGTGTATGTCCTGGGTAGATCATATGTCTTTAGAAATTTGTTGATGTCTTCAAGTTTTTCTATTTATTTGAGTATAAATTTTCAAAATAGTTTATAATTATATTCTGTGTTTCAGTAGTGTCCATTGTGATATTTTCCTTTTTTGACACGAATTTTAGAAATTTGAGTTTTCTCTGTCTTTCTCTTTGTTAGTTTGGCTAAAAGTTTATCAATTTTATTATTTTTTTCAAAGAACCAACTTTTTGTTTTGTCAACTTTTTTGAATTGTTTCTTTTGTTTTAATTTTATTTTTTTCAGCTCTGATGTTAATTATTTCCTGTCTTCTGCTGCTTTTGGTGTTGATTTGTTCTCCTTTTTCTAGGGCTTTGAGATGTAATGTTAGGTCATTTATTTGTTGACTTTTTATTCTTTTAATGTATGTGCTCAGTGCAATGAACTTTTCTCTTAGCACTGCCATCATAGTGTCCAAAGATTTTGACATGTATCAGTGTTCTCATTTACCTCTAAGTAGTTTTTTATTTCCTGCTTGATTTCTTCTTTCATCCATCCATCATTCAATGGCATGCTGTTTAGTCTCCAGGTGTTGGGAATAGCTTCTATTTTTTATTTTATCATTTATTTCTAGTTTCATTCTGTTATGATCTGATAGAATGCAGGATAGTATTTCTATTTTTTTGTATTTTCTGAGAGTTGCTTTGTGGCATAATATATGGTCTATTTTAGAAAAGGATTTATGTGCTGTTGAGAAGAACATGTATTCATTCGATGATGGATGAAATAATCTATATATCATTGATTGTATTTTTTAATTCTATAGTTTCTTTGTTTATTTTTTGTTTGGAAGATCTATCCAGTGGTGAGAGAGGTGTGTTAAAGTCACCTAGTATTATTGTGTTGTGGTCTATTTGATTCTTGAAATTGAGAAGGATTTGTTTGGTGTACATTGATGCTCCATTGTTTGGGGCATATATATTTAAGATTGTTATGTCTTGTTGGTGTATGATTTCCTTAAGCAGTATGAAATGTCCTTCTTTAAAGTCCACTTTGTCTGATATGAGGATGGAAACCCCTGCTTGTTTACATTGTCCGTGTGAGTGATGTTTTTTTCCCAACCTTTCACTTTCAGTCTGGATGTCTTTTCCTAGGAGATGAGTCTCTTGAAGACAGCATATTGTTGGGTCTTTTTTTTTTTAAATTCAATCTGCCAATCTATGTCTTTTAATGGATGAGTTTAGACCATTAACATTCAGAGTTATTATTGAGATATGATTTGTGTTCCTGGTCATTATGGCTTATTTTTAAATTTTTTTTAAAAATTTTTGGTTTTTAACTTGACTTGTTTTCTCCTTTGATTGACTTTTGCTTTATTGTAGTTCCTCCCTTTGCTGGTTTTCTTTGTTTATTTTTCTCCTCATGGAATATTTTGCTGAGGATGTTTTGCAGTACAGGCTTTCTAGTTGTGAATTCTTTTAACTTTTGTTCATCATGGAAGGTTTTTATTTCATCTTCAAATCTGAATCTTAATTTTGCTGGATATAAAATTCTTGTTTGGCATCCATTTTCTTTCAGAGCTTAATATATGTTATTGTAGGACCTTCTAGTGTTGAGGGTCTGGGTTGAGAAATCAACTGAGATCCGAATTGTTTCCCTCCTATATGTAATTGGATTCTTTTTTCTCTTGCAGTCTTTAAGATTCTATATTCTGTATGTTAGTCATGCTCATTATACTGTGCCTTGGTGTGGGTCTGCTGTAATTTTGTACACTTGGGTTCCTATATGCCTCTTGTAGTTGATTTTCCATTTTATCCTTTAGATTTGGGAAGTTTTCTGAAATTATGTCATTGAAAAGATTGTGCATTCCTTTGGTTTGTATCTATGCCTTCATCTAGTCTGATAAATCTTAAATTTGGCCTTTTCATGTTATCCCATAATTCTTGAAAGTTCTGTTCATGGTTTCTTACCATCTTCTCTGTGTGGTCAACTTTATTTTCAAGAGTACATATTTTGTCTTCATTGTCTGAGGTTCTATCTTTCCAAGTGGCCTACTCTGTTGGTGATACTTTATATTGAATTTTAAATTTGGTTTATTGTTTCCTTCATTTGGAGGATTTCTGCTTGATTCCTTTTTATAATCTCTGCCTCTTTATTGAAGTGATCTTTCACTTCCTGTATTTTCTCTCCAATACCATCCTTTATTTTAAAGATCAGTCTAACTATGTATTTTCTAAACTCCATCTCTGACATTTCTTCTGTTTTGTATATGGATTCTATTGTTGGAACATCTTGGTTTGTTTGAGGCACTTTGTTCCCTTGTTTTTTCATGTCATTTGTGTGTCTTCTCATCTAGCAGTATGGAGCTGAGGCAGTACAGATTCTACCCTGTAGTCTTATAGTGTCCCTGAATGCTTCTAGTACCTCACCTTTAAGGGGGAGACCAATTTTAACAGCACCCAATGCAAACAATATACCACCTTAAACCAAATGACTCCTATTAAGGTGTTTACAGTTTTGTTACAATAGAAATGAAGTGTTCAATTTTTGTCTACAACATAACAATATAACAAACAGTAAGTTTGCTAAAAGGGTTTCCTGTTTCAAATGATGGACAATGAGGGAACAGAAGTAGTGTAAGATGTGATGTTCATGAGGGAAAGGGAGAGAAGATAGAGGTAAAAATTTATAGTAAGAATTCACAGAGGTTGGGCTGGGGAGATAGCTCAGCTGGTAGAGTGCTTGCCTTGAAGCACAAGGCCCTGAGTTCGATCCCCAGTACCGCAAAAAAAAAAAAAAAAAAGACCGAAAAGAATTCACAGAGGTTGGTTGTTAGTATGAGAGAAGTAAGAAAGAGAATCCAGGGAGACAGGTAGATGAGAGAAAAAAAAAAAAAAAAAAATATATATATATATATATATATATATATATATTTAAAATTGTGGTGAATGGATGGGGTAAAAACAGGGGATCTGTGGGCAGCAAGGACTACCCCACAGAGAAACAGTATTTCCTCTGCTTTAACCCATGTTATGGAGGGACAAGGAATGCAGCCTCCCTCTAGTGTGCTATCTTGGATTGTCCTACTAATAGAATTTTGATAGGGATCACATTGAATTTGTAGATCACTTTGAATATTATTGCTGTATTTATAATACTATATTTTTCAACCCATGAACATGGAATTTTGTTTTATATTTTTAGTTCTTTATTTCAACCGTGCTTTTTAGTTTTTAGTGTATAAATCATGAAATTCCATGGTTAAATTTATTCCTAAGTATTTTTTGATGCCATTTTAAATGGAATTTCTTTCTTACTAATTTTCTTCTTGGTTGTTCATTGATAACATGTAGAAACACAACTACTTTGTGCGTGTTGATCTTCTATCTTGGATCTTTGCTTATTTCATTTATTGGTTGAATAGTGCTTTGGATTCTCTATGATTTTTTTTATATAAGATCAGATCCTTGGTTCATTTTATTGGAAGGGGATATTTAGAAATCAAGATCTGTGTGCTAAATATGCTCTTAGCCACTATGATATAATTGCTTCTAGTATCTCTTAGCATACATATACATATATTTAAATCTCTTTATCTACTTCTATGTATCAAAATCCATGAGTACTTACTGATATTTCAAATTTCAATCCTATTAGTAATACTGTTTCAAATTATAGTGTTGGCAAAGGCCCAGGGAAGGAAATAGGATTTATACTGCACCAAGTTTTGTGGCTGGAGTTAGAATGGAGTTAGAAGTGGTACAGAGATGATTTTGAACAGATACACAAGAGAGTTCAGTGTTCAGTGTTCCTAATTTCTGTAATAACACACACTCCAATTTTCCTCTTACCTCTTTTTTTTAAAAAAACATTTTTAGGGCTGGGGATGTGGCTCAGGGGTCAAAGTGCTTGCTTAGCATATGTGAGGCCCTGAATTCAATCTCTAGCACTGAAAAAAAAAATTAGTTGCAGATGGACACAATATTTTTATTTATTTATTTTTATGTGGTGCTGAGGATAGAACCCAGTGCCTCATATGTTCAAGCCACCACTGAGCTACAACCCTAGCCCTTACCTCTTTTTTTTTTTTTTTTTAAACAAATTAGATTCCTTTTCACACTTCCTCTACTCACACCTTAAATGCTAGCTATTCCTCTAGGCTATGTAATAAGCCCCTTCCTGGCTCAGTGATTTTTTGTCTTCCATATCTTTTGGATAATAGCTCCACCACACCTTGTCACTTGGATGTTCTGTTGGTACTAGCTTGCCAAATTGGAAAAGTCCTAAACTCATTCATTATGGCCTATTTCACACTCCCTCCTGCTGCAACTAGGCTTTCTTCCTATTACTCAGTGCTTCCTGACTGCCCAAGTCTCTGGCCATCTCCAGAGACTCCTCTTTCTCCCTCACCTTCTATAATCACGTCCTCTTGATTGACTCTCCTAAATATCTCAGATTTACCCATTCATCTCCATCCTCATGACCACTGCCTTACCCATATCAGTATTATCTCTCATTTGGAGTGAAGCATGCTAACTGACCTCCCAAACCCATTCTTAGCTTTATAACCATTAAGATCCTGAGTTCTAAGTTCTGGTCCTGCCTATGCCACCCATTAGCTGTTGGTCAGATTGCTTGATTAACACTCAAGTTGCCTTTTCTGTAACATTGGGAAAATAATAGTAGCTAGGAAAAGAATAGGGTAGTGGTCAGAAGTAAATAAGGAGATATATGCAAAGTTACTAGCATATTGGATGACTCATAGTAAATGATCATTAAATGTTAGTTATTATCATTGTTATCATTCTAGGATTTTTGTTATAATCCAGTCAATGCTTATTTCTCCAGCTTATTCTTTGATTGCTTCCTTCCACTCTTGAAGCTTTTCTGAACTTCTTAGAGTTGCTCCAGTATCGAATTCTCTTTTTTGCTTGTAGGGCTTTTCTTCTGCTCCCCTTTTCAGAAATACTCTTCTCTCTCACCTTCCTGTTTTATTTACCTATCTTAATTTATACATTACTTCCTCTTAAATGTCTTGATTTGGTGTCACTTTTCTGTGTTCCAATTACCACCCCCACCATGAGCTTTTATTCTGAGACAGAATATCGCTATGTTGTCCAGGTTGGTATGGAACTCCTGAGCTCGAGTGATCCTCCTTTCTCACTCAGCCTCCTGAGTTGCTGGGATTATAGGTCTGCAGTACCACACCTGGCTCAGTTACTGAATTACTGTTCACTACCCTACTATGGCTTGAATTTAGTTTGTCCCACAAAGGTTCATATGCTAGAAGCTCAGTTCCCAATGTAATGATATTGAAAACTGATTCTTTAAGAGATGGTGCTTTAAGGAAGACATTTGGATCATGGGGCACTGACCTAGGAAGGGTCAAATGCATCTCATGGGAGTAGATCAGGTCTTATGGGACTGAGTTAGTTCCTATAAGAGCAGGTTGTTTTAAAAGAACAAGTCTCATGATTCCTCCTGCACACACATGTCCCATGTACACAAGGCCTTTTCCTTTTCTCATCTATCATGTTATGACACAGCCAGGGGATAGTAGGGGTGCTCACCAGTGCCCTGCTGTTCATATTTTTCAATCACAAGATTCATAAGCCAAATAAAACTTTTTTTTTTTCCTTTTGTTAGGGGATTGAACCCAGGGGTGTTTATCCTTGAGCCACATTCCTAAGGAACCCCCCTCCCTTTTAAATTTTTAGACAGGGTATTGCTAAATTGCCTAGGGACTTGCTAAAATGCTGTTGCTAAGGCTGGCTTTGAACTTTGAACTTGGTGATACTCTGCCTAATCCTCCCAAATTGTAGGGGTTATAGGCATGCATCACCATGCTTGGCTTAACCTCTTTTCTTTAGGAAGTTCCAAGTCTTAGGTATTTTGCTATAGTAACACAAATATGGACTAAGACAGTCTCCCAGATCTTAACTGATCAGTGGCTCTCAGGACTGGTCCTCTATACTTGAACATGAGACTACTTTTCCTTTTTTAACCTCACCAGCAGTCTGATGGCCCTTCTCACATGGGGAACAGCTCTTGAAATCATCATACTATGATGAAATGTTACCTTTACCCCCAAGTTTATTGTATTATGTTAGCCTGCAAATATTATTTTGAATGTATGGAATTGCCACATTGATTCAAATTGGTATAAGTAATTTCATGTGTTTCATCCTGTATGTGATTTTGTAAATAGCACACATTTGAGAAACTAACTGAGTACTGCAAACTGAAGTGATGCCGGTTGGAAGGATGTTGGGCTTGGGCAGGTAGGCCTGGGACAGCTGGAATTGGTGGTGGAGATAGAGACACAGATCACTAAAATTGCCATAGATGGTAGAGAAGCTGCACTGAGGCTTCTCAGCATTTTGCTCTGCTTAGAAGTGGAATTATTACAACTCAAGACAGTAGGCCCAAAGACCACAGATTAGAACCCCAGGACATTGTTGGGTGAATTTGGCTGCCTCTGATCAGGGAACCAGGCAGCTTGAACCACACACATCCAGTCCCAGATCTAGTATCCTGCAGGTCCGCACAAAACCATGGGTACTTAGAGGAGGAAGCCACTTGGGGGCAGCAAAGGCTCTCAGATTTCCCCTGACCCAGGCTATTCCTGCAAAGCACTGTCTTTTATTTCCCCCCCTTCTTTTTCTTTAATTCACTTATTATTTCATCTCCCTTTTCTCTTAGTACTGTGGGTTGAACCCAGAGGCCTCTACCACTGAGCTACATCCTCAGCCCTTTTTATTTTATTTTGAAATAGGGTCTTGCTAAGTTGTTGAGGCTGGCCTCGGACTTGTGATCCTCCTGTCTCAGCCTCCTGAGTAGCTGGAATTACTGATGTGGGCAACCTTGTGGGCTTCCTTCTTTTCTCTCTCTCTCTCTCTCTCTCTCTCTCTCTCTCTCTCTCTCTCTTTCTTCTTTCTTTTCTTTCATGGTGCTGGGAATTAAACTTGTACTTGTGAGGCAAGTACTCTACCAACTGAGTTATAGCCTTCAGTCCTCCTTATTTTCTTCTAACAATTGTTCTCACAGTCTCTTAGAAAATCAGTGATTTCATAGTCTGAATTAGAACCTATGAGCAGACTCCGTTTGTCATTTTCTCCCAAAATTGTGTGTGTGTAGTTTTTTTTTTTTTTTTTTTTTTTTTTTTTTTTTTTTTTTTTTTTTTTATGCTTGAATTTTACCCTATTTCTTCCCATCTCATTTCCAAAACTTTCTTTTTTGTAGTGAAGGTCATGCCCAGGCGGACCCAAGCAAGGGGAGATGGCAGGAAGGACAGGGGCAGAGTTGGACACCTGGCGCTAATGAGTGGACTCCTAAACCCAGTGGGGATGGGGGTGACGTGTGGCCTTTCAGCACCCCTAGTTACTACGGGGGAGGCACTGATCGGAAGCTCTGAAAACACTTTGGGGAAATGGTTTTCCAGGGAGGAGATTTGTTGAAAGTCACCAAACCATACCTTGCAGCTCATGATCCTGGGGCAGTTTGTAAATGTCACCCTTGTATCTCAAAACGAAAACAACCCCTATCGTTTCTCGTCTTCCAGAACAGGGCAGCGGAGACTTGGGACGAGGCGAGCGTGGCCTTTTTGCGGCTCACGGGAAGACCCGTGGGGCAGGTGCAGCCGACCGGGAGCAGCGCGCGAGGCGGCCCGCGCCTTGGCCTGTCCTTCTCCTCGGCCGGGCGCGGGGTGCTCCACTAGGTGACAGGAGGAAGCGGGAGGTGGAGGAAAGGGAGGAGGGCCCGCCCCCACCTCGCTCTCCTTTACGGGAAGTGATGTGGGGCCAGACGGAAAATACCCGCCAAGGACCCAAAAAGGGCCAGCAGCGGTGGACGCCGAGGCAGGGACACTACCGCGGTGGGGCCAGGACCGCCAGGCCGAGGCAGGTAAGGGCGGGAGGCTGCTGGAGGAGCGGAAGCGCGCTGGGGTCCCGAGCACCCAGCAGGTTCCAGTCCCCGGAGGACTGAGCGAGGTGGCGGGTGAGCCGCGCGTCTGCCCCGGGACTGGGGTCGGAGCCTGCGCTCCTTCTCTTCCCACCCCTCTGCGTGTGAGTCGCCAGAAGTGTCTTTGCCTCCCCCAGGTCTTTAACACCGACCAGCAATGACATCCGAGGGTTAGTCCCCAGAAGGGGCTGGAGTCAGAGGCCACCTCACGGTGGCAGCCAGGTGCTAGAATCCCTACAAGAAGGGGTGGAAACTTGACTGGAGGAAGGTCGGGGACCTTGCACACTGCCCCCAGTTCTGTCCTTCCTCCTGTTGTTCTCAGTTTAATTATTTGAGGTTTTTACATCCTTGTTGGTAAAAGTCTGGACTGCAAACTAGCGGTCTGGGAGAGTCTCCCTTTTCTCGTGGATTAGACAGAAAATCCTGCCTGGCAGCTGTGTCCTCTGTCATGACTGGTGTTAGGGCTGATGAATGACAGGCTTGGGTAGCTATTGCAAAGTCAGGTCTTTGTCCCAATAGGTAACCATTTGCAAAGTCTGGCCTGAAGTGAAGAAAATCTTGTGAGCTCTTGGTTTAGTTTTCTCTGCTTTTGACTCCTGCTGGTCACCTGGGCCCATATGGCCTCAGAATCTTCTGCCCCAGAGTCCTCTTCTTTACCCCTAAGGACCAACAGTTGTTCTTTCTTAGTGGATGAATCCTCCCTGTATGGTTGGCTGATCAGTCAGATATTGGGTGGGTGGGGATATGGTTATGCCATATAAGCATTTTGTAATTATGTCTTAGAAACTTGCTTTAAAGGGAAAACAGTCTGGAAAATAAGGCTTCTCCAGTTTGTTAGAAATGGAGAAAGACTACTATAATGCTGAAATAACTTGTGTAAAGGTTGTTCTTTTCTATATTTTACCTTGGTTTTAATTTTTCCATTTCTTTCTTCTTCTGATGGCTACCTTGATTTTTAGTTTTGATAAAAATGTAATTAATCCATTTTCTTTTGTGCTGTGCTTGGTGTCAAATTTAAGAAACCACTGTCAAATTCAAGGTCATGAGGGTTTATACTTATGTTTTCTTATACCTGAGAGTTTTATAGTTTTAGCTCTTACATTTCATTCTTTGATTCATTTTAATTTAATTTTTGTATATGATGTGATATCCAGTTCACTTCATTCTTTTTCATGTGATATCCAGTCCTTCCAGCAGCATTTGTTGAAGAGACTATTTTCCCCCTTTGAATGATCTTGGCACTTCTGTTGAAAATCAGTTGACCAAATGTGGGGCTTTATTTCTGGCCTCTGAATTTACTCCATTAGTCTACACATCTATTCTTGTGCTGGTATCATATTGTCTTACTTATTGTAACTATATAGTAAGTTTTGAAATCAGGATGTGTTCTGAACTTCGTTCTTCTTTTTCAAGATTGTTTTGGTTGTTCTGAGTTCCTTGAATTTTCATGTGAAATTTAAGATCATTTTCTCAAATTCTATTGCCTTGGTTTTAGAATTTATGTTAGAGTTTTGAAGTGGGCAACAGTCTCTAGGAATCAATCTTTGATTTTCCTTCCTCAAATCTACTTGAAAGTAGTCTTCCCCATCTTAGGGAATGGCAACTTCACTGTTGCAGATGCTCAGATGAAACACCCTGCAATCACCCTTGATTCTCTTCTTTCTCTTATGACCACTATCAAATCCCTCAGCAATTATCACTGATTCTACCCTGAGAATGTATCTAAGATAGTAACCATTTCTCACTCTTCCACCCATTTCCTGTCATGTTATCTGGATTACTGCCAACGCCTCCTAAAGAGCTTCCCTGCTGCCATTTTTGACCTCTGCAGTCTATCCTCAACATTGTAGCCAGTGCGCTCAAAACTCTCCAATAACCTTTTATTATTTTTTTATTTAAAAAAAATTTTTTGTAGTTGTTGATGGACCTTTATTTTTATTTTATTTATATGCAGTGCTGAGAATCAAACCCAGTGCCTCACACATGTGAGGCAAGTGCTCTACCACTGAGCCACAACCCCAGTCCCTCCAATAGCCTTTTATCTCAGAAGGAACAACAGAGTCTTCATAGTGGTCCATAAGACTCTTTATGTGGTATATGGCTTTATCTTCTATTGCTCTTTTCTTTGCTTCCTCTGCTCCAGCCTTACCTTAAGGACTGTCACACCTAATGCTCTTCCTTCATATTTGTTCATGTCTTTCTCACTCATTTCTTTCAGGTCCACAGTTATTTTTTATTTTTATTTAAAATTTTTTTTAATAAGGGCTGGGGATATAGCTCAGTTGGTAGAGTGCTTGCCTTGTAAGCACAAGGCCCGGGGTTCAATCCCTAGCACCAAAAAAAAAAAAAAAAAAAAAAAAAAAAAATTTTTTTTATAGTACTGGGGATTGAACCCAGGAGCCCTTAACCCCTGAGCCACATCCCTAGCCATTTTTAATATTTTATTTAGAGACAGGGTCTCACTAAGTTGTTAAGGCTGGCTTTGAACTCATGATCCTCCTGCCTCAGCCTCCCCAGCCACTGGAATCATAGGTGTGCGCCACCACCCTGGTCTTACAATTTTTTAAATAAACTTGATGTCTCCTGAAAAACAAAACAAGGCTTGCAGGTTATAAGTCTGAGCCCGAGAAGCAAAACTGTCTTGCCATTGTTAAAATATTTTGATTTACTTCTGAGGAGGTAATTTTTCCTTTCCATAGCTTTCACTTTTAAATTCCCTCATGTAGATTTACTTGGACCATATTTGTTTCTCTGGCTTTTGGTCAGGAAATTGAGTTTATTATCCAGTTTCTCTTAAGCTGATTATCCTGGGAGCAGACATGAGCTCTGAATTGGAGGCAGGGATAAAGCTCTTAACTTCATGTCCATAGCAGGAGGAGATATGTGGAGTAATGAGGATCCAGCTTGTTTGGAACTCCCTGTCTGGTCATATGGTACACAGAGGACACATCACATTCTTTATCTCATATGATTGACAATTAAGTAACACTCATATTTTTTTTTCAATCAAGTAAAATTAGATGCCTCACTCATGAGGAATGTGAACGTTTTGTTCCTCCTTTTCTTGTTGTGTTTGTTTGTTTGTTTGTGCTTCTGTGCATGCTACCCTTGAGAAGCTCTCCCATTAGTGCCTGCTTGCTAAGCATGTGTTCTTCCACTGAGCTATACCCCCCCACTCCCTGACTTTTGATCTTAAAAGTGAAATTCTACTTTGGGGATGGAGGTGAGATGCCAGATTTACTAAATAAAGAAAGATAAATTTGCATTTCAGATAAGCAATGAATAATTTTTTACTATATCCCATGCAATATTTAGGACACACATTTACTAAAAGTTATTTGTTATTTATGCAAAATGCAAATTTAATTGGATTTGTAGTTTTTCTGGCAGCCCTAGTCAGAGGTCATGTTTAGGCACAGGAAATGCATCCTATCTTGGTAATGTTCGAAGAATGACGGAGCAATGACTCATTCTGTGCATGCACCCATCTTAATAAAAGAGAGGATTTGTAAACTCAAGTAGTATTAGAAGGTTAGAGAGCATTTAGTTTTACTTCAGCTTTTATAGTTAAGGAAATTTGTACCTAGAGAGGTTGAGTCACTTTGTCAATGTCACATAGAGTTAGTGGCAGAGCCAGAACTGGAACTCCAGGACCAGTAGTAGGTCTGTTGTGTGGTGCCTTACCTCAAGAAGTCTCAGGCAAGTTACTTCTGTTTTAGTGTGACCCCTAATCACTCTATTGTCACCCACTCAGGATCACCACCTTGTTACACTGTTCTTTCAGTCCCCAGATCCACGTGGCAGCCTAGATCATTCCCATGAGAAACCCTTGACTCTTCTCTGAGAGCTACATGACTACTGAAAGCTACCATTTGGTTGTGTTGTGATACCAGAAAGCCTGCCATTCAATGTGTTTTTATTCATTTTAAGGTTTTATTAATATTCTTTTTCCCTTTTAAGGTGGACTAACCAAGAATAGTCCCACAACAGCCAAGTACTATCTTATTGAATGCCTGCTTACTTTGAGTGGCCTGTCTTACAAAACTCCTCATCCCTTTATATTTTGGCAGAATAAATATGAAAGCTTGTATGACGAGGGCAAAGCTGGGTAGACAGGTGTATGTGACTGATCTGTTAAAGATGTGTCCTATTGGTTGATTGATATATATATTTTTTCAGTTGGGAATCAGATCCAGGGCCTTGTACATGCTAGGCAAGCACTACCACTAAGCTATATCCTCAGTTCCTAGATGTCTACTTTTAAATTCTTGTTTTACTATAATTATTATTATTTTAAATTTATTTGTACTGATTTAAGAAGGCATCTTTGAAAAATGAAACGCTTTCTCTAACTGCCAGTATAAAACCCCCTATATTTCAGAGTTACTAATCTTGTTTTTTTCATAGCTTTATTGGTTAATTCATATAAAGCCTTACCAGCTGCCAGGTCAAAGCATAATAAAATCGGTTGCCAAGAGACTGAAAAATCTGTCTGTTCTTATTTGCTGTGGTCATCCCCCCACATGGGTGGCTGGTCAAGTCCTAGCTGGGTATGGCTAGATACTAATCTCCTGGGTATTTGTATCTTTAAAAGCAAAGACAAGGTCTCAATCAGCTAAACAGGATTAGAGGGTATTTTTATCCTTGCTATACTAGCTGTAATATGGGATGAGACATACAGAAGACAGTTGTAATTGATATATCCATTTGAGATACTTAAGAATTTAAAAATATAACCTATAGTTTTTGTTGGAATTTTTTTTTTTTTGTTTTTTGAGATGTATGATTGACTTTCATTACGAATCTTACTATTATAAGAAAGTGACCCCAAGAAATGAGTGAAGAGATCTAGCAACTCTTGAAAATATAAGGCACTGTCCTTGTAATCAGATTTCTAGACCTAATGTGGCCAAGCAAACTGCTGGTTGTTCTGGGCTTTCTCTTATTAGGGACAAGGCCAGCTCTCCACCCTGTTCTCTACCCTAGGCACAAGGGCTGTGAAGTGGGTTGTGGTATTTATCCAGAGCTCCTGCTTGAATGCGAAAGAACCAACACAGCCAGAAATCAATAGGCTAGGTTTTAGTTTCCATATTGCCTATAATTAATTATGTGAAATCATATCAATGGCTCTCAGCTAGGGGTGAGTTTGTTCCTGTTCCACTAGGGGATATTTAGCAATGTCTGAAGACATTTTTGGTAGTCACAACTGGGAAGTTACTACTTCCATTTAGTTGGTAGAGACCAGAAATGCTGCTAAACATTCTACAGTGCACAGGGTAACAAAACATTGTCCTGTGTGACCTGTCACTAGTACCGAGGCTGAGAAACCCTGCATTGAAATCATCGAACCTCTTTGGCTTGCATTTTCCCAAGTTACTCATTCTCTCTATCATTTATAGTTAACTAAACCTAGCTCCACCATTGTGGTCTTTCTCACCTGTCCCTCACCCCAAGTCTAAGTCATTCAATGTAGGCTAGGGCTCAGGTATCTGTGCATTTTAAAAAAGCTCTGCAGGGGATGATGATGAGCAGTGGGGTTTGAGAACCATTATCCTCAGGGATTATGTGAAATGAGATCTTTGGTAGTGTCAGGTTGGCCACAGAAGAATGGATCCTGTGGGGAAGCCTAGCCCTAGGAAGTGAGAGGCTGGCCTGCAACACCTGTCTGTGTGATTCACAGGGCAGAAGCCTGCCAGAGAGACCACAGTGGGCAACTGAAGGGTACACAGGGTGCTCTGGGCTGACTAGGGACAGATTTCCCAGCTGACCCCCATACCTATGCCATAAGTACCGTGAAAATAGTTAAGACTGGACAGGGCTGGGGATTTGGCTCAGTGGTAGAGCACTTGCCTAGCATGTGCAAGGCCCTGGATTCAGTCCCCAGCACTGAAAACTACAAAGCTGGACAGTTTCTTCACAAACACCCCATTTCCTGCTTAACTAGAGCTTCACTCAGAGTTTGAAAGTCAGTAACAAAAAAACACTCCCTGTGACTCATCAGCTTATTTTGCCACCCAGATAAGGAAGCCTCTTTTCTTATACTTGCAGAATTGAAGAGCTGGTAAGGGACCTTTGAAACTCTATGGCCCAGGCCCTCCTCCATCTCCCAGGTTCAGAACTGTGTGCCCCAGGCCACATGACTAATTGATGGCAGGGAAGGTTCCTAGAGGCAGGTCTGCTGGTTTCCTGCTGCATTCTTTTTATGCCCCTATGCTAATATTTCTTGATTATAACTGATTTAAGGTGAGTAATCCAAAATTGTATTGTTTTATTGCTCAAAGGAAGTGACTTTTAGATGGAATTTTATTAGTGATCAATGTGTCTTTGTCATGAACGTGTTGTCATTAACCTTGACCCAACACATTGTGTCTTTCCACAATGAACAACAATAAATTCACAGGCTACACCACTTTCATCAGTGGCAGTTCACTGAATACTTGGTATTCATATAAGTTTATTTCCAATCTTAATTTTAATATCTGTAACACTCAAATCAAACATACTTTATACGATGGTATATAGGTCACAGAAAGACTAAAAAAGGATTAAAGTCACCACTAAAGCTGTTACAGGATGCTGTGCCAAGAGCATAGGCAGAGAAAGAGATGAATTCAGAGTCAAAGAGTCACTCTCGGTGGTCAGATAAGGATTTTAACAAACCAGTTCCATCAAATTGTCAAAGCACAGGTTCTAGACAGATAGACAGCAGTTTTAGTTTCAGCATATCAAGTTGGATGGGCCATATGTGGTCATCACAGGCAGGAGAAACCACACTTTGTCCCAATGGGAATAGGAAATTAGAGGTTTGTCACTGTGACGATTTTCCCGGGCAAGGCCTGTGATGAGTAACCAAGTGATGGGGTCAGGGTGCCACTGTGTTCAATCTTGGGAGGCTCCTTCTTCTGTGGGTCTGGAGTGAGGGACTCTCATCTGGTAGGTTGATAATCTCCTGTGTCTGGTGTTCCTGACATGATCTGGGATGCACATGAGTCCAGGTACTCCTTGATGTAGTTTGATAAATTGGCACATATAAGTTATGCTGGGTAGATTTTACTTGTACAGACAAGTCATTCTACCTTGGTACCTGTACTCAAAGTGGAATAACTTATGGAAAACTACTGCTCTACAAAATGGAGTACCTCAGGTTTAGGCACAACTTAAAAGTTTCTGTTTTATACATCCAAGAGTAATTCAGAGCAATGCACAACCTGTTCTCCACAGTCTTCCTTGGACCCTTCTGAAGTATCACAGAAATGAACAAGTATATTGTGATTTTTACCTTTGTTAAAGCAAGTAGTCCAGAACCATCTAAGTGTCCATCATAACAGTTCCTTGGTAACATTCAGATTTAATTTCATGTCATCCCACAAAGAAGCCTTGCTGATCACTCTCCAATCACTCTCTATCCTATCATTGTGTGTTATTGTCTTCATAGCACTTATTACTATTTAAATTATTTTATATTTATATTCACCAGCTTATTGCCCATCTCTTCCTGTAAAACAGTCTTTATATGAGGATGGAGACTTTGCTTTGTAAACTACCATTTGGTGAGTACCTAGAATAATACCTGGAACATGGTGGATGCTAAGTTAATAATGAATGATGGAAGGAATGAATGAGAAAACAGTTGGTTAGAGAAGACTGTTTTACAGATTCAATCACAGGTAATTCATATTTTCTCCTACACATTGAATTTTAATCTATTTTTAGCACTAAACCAAGAATGCTAATTTATTGATACATGAGATATGAAACTGTGTAAGCAGACTAGATTCTTTTGTTTGAGGACTAGTATACTTGTTTCATGTTAAAACAAATTCTGTGGGAAGCAAATGTAGAAGGAGAAGGTCACTTGTAGGTGCCAACTCAAGGCACCAGGAACTTAGAAAAAAAAACTACCCAAGGGTTTTCATGCTGGAAGGAACATGAAAGATCAATGTGTTAAGTTCCACAGGGAGTTTTTGTTTAAAACATGTCTCCACAAAGCAGTTTTTCAGTTTCTCTTTTGGAAATTCTAATGTTAGGTGTTGGGTAAATGCTACTCTACTGATTGCAATACACATCCAGAGCTGGGAGGCAGTGACCAAGCCCACCTCTACTGTTAGGTTAATAAATCCAGGCTCAAAGATATCATGCTCTGCACTCAGGATCTCACAGCTAGTGAGAAGAGAGGTGGAATTCAGATGTCCCCATCCATTCTCTATATCATTCAAAAAGCAAGAAAGATTCTCTGGGGTAGAAGCAGCACAGCCTTGGTCTTAGAAATTGTTGATTTATTACTTTTTTGTGTATTTGCATGTAACTAACTAGTCTGGTGTTAAACAGGAAATACACACAGCATAGTTTTCTTTTTTTGTTACAAAGTGTCAGATCAATTAGATACTTTGTAGATACTCTACAAAGTGTGAGTGTGGGCCCAGCAACATCACACCACTTGGGAACTTGTTAGAAATGCAGATTCTCAGCTCCACCCCAGACATACTGAATCTGAAACTGGTGGGGGCCCAGAGTATTTTAAAGCCACCCAGGTGATTCTAATATATGCTTGAAGTTTAAGATCCACAATCTACTGGTACCCAGTCATTGGTTCAACCTGTTGACCTTGACTTTTGCAGTTGACAACTCATTAACACCAAGTCCTTTACTTAAGCTAGCCATCTGCTTTTCTTTCTTTTTTTAAAAAAAATATTTTTAGTTGTAGATGGACACGGTATCTTTATTTTATTATTTATTTATTTTTATGTGTTGCCGAGAATTGAACTCAATGCCTCACACATGCCAGGCAAGAGCTCTACACTGAGCTACAACCCCTGCCCCCCATCTGCTTTTCTTTTTTTTTTTTTATTATTTTATTGTAAACAAATGGGATACATGTTGTTTCTCTGTTTGTACATGGTGTAAAGGCATACCATTTGTGTAATCATAAATTTACCTAGAGTAATGCTGTTTGATTCATTTTGTTATTTTTTTCCCTTCCCCCCACCCCTCCCACCCCTCTTTTCCCTCTATACAGTCCTTCCTTCCCTCCCCAACCCTAACTCTAACCCTAACACTAACCCCTCCCACCCCCCATTATGTGTCATCATCCACTTATTAGCGAGATCATTCGTCCTTTGTTTTTTTGAGATTGGCTTATCTCACTTAGCATGATATTCTCCAATTTCATCCATTTGCCTGCAAATGCCATAATTTTATCATTCTTTATGACTGTGTATATATATACCACAGTTTCTTTATCCATTCATCAATTGAAGGACATCTAGGTTGGTTCCACAATCTGGCTATTGTGAATTGAGCAGCTATGAACATTGATGTGGCTGCATCTCTGTACTATGCTGATTTTAAGTCCTTTGGGTATAGGCCAAGGAGTGGGATAGCTGGGTCAAATGGTGGTTCCATTCCAAGTTTTCTAAGGAATCTCCACACTGCTTTCCAGAGTGACTGCACTAATTTGCAGCCCCACCAGCAATGTATGTGTGTACCTTTCTCCCCACATCCTGGCCAACACCTGTTGTTGCTTGTATTCTTGATAATCACCATTCTAATTGGGGTGAGATGGAATCTTAGGGTGGTTTTGATTTGCATTTCTCTTATTACTAGAGATGTTGAACATTTTTCCATATGTTTGTTGATTGCTTGTAGATCTTCTTCTGTGAAGTGTCTATTCATTTCCTTAGCCCATTTGTCGATTGGATTATTTGCATTCTTGGTGTAGAGTTTTTTGAGTTCTTTATAGATTCTGGAGATTAGTGCTCTATCTGAAGTATGATTGGCAAAGATTTTCTCCCACTCTGTAGGCTCTTTCTTTGCATTGCTGATAGTTTCCTTTGCTGAGAGAAAGCTTTTTAGTTTGAATCTATCCCAGTTATTGATTCTTGCTTTTATTTCTTGTGCTATGGGAGTCCTGTTGAGGAAGTCTGGTCCTAAGCCGACATGTTGAAGTTCTGGACCTACTTTTTCTTCTATGAGATGCATGGTCTCTGGTCTGATTCCGAGGTCCTTAATTCATTTTGAGTTTAGTTTTGTGCATGGTGAGAGATATGGGTTTAGTTTCATTCTGTTGCATATGGATTTCCAATTCTCCCAGCACCATTTGTTGAAGAGGCTATCTTTTCTCCATTGCATATTTTTGGACCCTTTGTCTAGTATGAGAAAATTGTATTTATTTGGGTTTGTGTCCGTGTCCTCTGTTCTGTACCATTGATCCACCTTTCTATTTTGGTACCAATACCATGCCATTTTTGTTACTATTGCTTTGTAGTAGAGTTGAAGATCTGGTATTGTGATACCCCCTGCTTCACTCTTTCTACTGAGGATTGCTTTAGATATTCTGGGTTTTTTATTCTTCCAGATGAATTTCATAATTTCTTGCTCTATTTCTGTAAGGTACATCATTGGGATTTTAATTGGAATTGCATTGAATCTGTATAGCACTTTAGGTAGTATGGCCATTTTGACAATATTAATTCTTCCTATCCAAGAACATGGGAGATCTTTCAATCTTCTGGGATTTTCTTTAATTTCTTTCTTTAGTGTTCTGTAGTTCTCACTGTAGAGGTCTTTCACCTCTTTTGTGAGATTGATTCCCAAGTATTTTATTATTTTTGAAGCTATTGTGAATGGGGTAGTTTTCCTAATTTCTCTTTCTGAAGATTCATCACTTATGTATAAAAATGCCTTAGATTTATGTGCATTGATCTTATATCCCACTACTTTACTGAATTCACTTATGAGATCTAAAAGTTTTCTGGTGGAATTTCCTGGTTCCTCTAAGTATATAATCATATCATCAGCAAACAGGGATAGTTTGAGTTCTTCTTTTCCTATTCGTATCCCTTTAATTTCTTTGGTCTGTCTAATTGCTCTGGCTAGAGTTTCAAGGACGATATTGAAAAGAAGTGGTGAAAGAGGGCATCCCTGCCTTGTTCTAGTTTTAAGGGGGAATGCTTTCAGTTTTTCACCATTTAGAATGATATTAGCCACGGGCTTAGCATAGATGGCCTTTACAATGTTAAGGAATGTTCCCACTATACCTGTTTTTTCTAGTGTTTTGAGCATGAAGGGGTGCTGTATTTTATCAAATGCTTTTTCTGCATCTATTGAAATAATCATGTGATTCTTGACTTTAAGTCTATTGATATGGTGAATGACATTTATTGATTTCCTGATGTTGAACCAACCTTGCATCCCTGGGATGAAACCCACTTGATCATGGTGCACTATCTTTTTAATATGTTTTTGTATGTAATTTGCTAAAATTTTGTTGAGAATTTTTGCGTCGATGTTCATTAAGGATATTGGTCTGAAATTTTCTTTCCTCGATGTGTCTCTGTCTGGTTTAGGTATCAGGGTGATATTGGCTTCATAGAACGAGTTTGGGAGGGTTCCCTCCTCTTCTATTTTATGGAATACTTTGAGAAGTATTGGAATGAGCTCTTCTTTAAAGGTTTTATAGAACTCGGCTGAAAACCCATATGGTCCTGGACTTTTCTTTGTTGGTAGGCTTTTGATGACTTCATCTATTTCATTACTTGAAATTGGTCTATTTAAATTGTGTATGTCCTCCTCGTTCAGTTTAGGCAATTCATATGTCTCTAGAAACCTGTTGATGTCTTCGAAATTTTCTATTTTGTTGGAGTATAGATTTTCGAAATAGCTTCTAATTATGTTTTGTATTTCAGTCGTGTCTGTTGTGATATTTCCTTGTTCATTCTGAATTTTAGTAATTTGGGTTTTCTCTCGTCTTCTCTTTGTTAGTGTGGCTAAAGGTTTATCAATTTTGTTTATTTTTTCGAAGAACCAACTATTTATTTTGTCAATTTTTCGTATTGTTTCTTTTGTTTCAATTTCGTTGATTTCAGCTCTGAGTTTGACTATTTCCTGTCTTCTACTACTTTTGGTGTTGGTCTGTTCTTTTTCTAGGGCTTTGAGCTGTAGTGTTAGGTCGTTTATTTGTTGAGTTTTACTTCTTTTATTAAATGTGCTCCATGAAATAAATTTTCCTCTAAGTACTGCTTTCATAGTGTCCCAGAGATTTTGATATGATGTTTCTTTGTTCTCATTTACCTCTAAGAATTTTTTAATTTCCTTCCTAATATCTTCTGGTATCCATTCATCATATAATAGCATATTGTTTAATCTCCAGGTGTTGGAGTAGTTTCTGTTTTTTACTCTTTCATTTATTTCTAACTTCAATCCATTATGATCTGATAGAATACAAGGTAGTGTCTCTATCTTCTTGTATTTGCTAACATTAGCTTTGTGGCATAATATATGGTCTATTTTAGAGAAGGATCCATGTGCTGCTGAGAAGAAAGTGTATTCGCTCTTGGTTGGATGGTATATTCTATAAATGTCTGTTAAGTCTAAATTATTGATTGTGTTATTGAGATCTATGGTTTCTTTGTTCAATTTTTGTTTGGAAGATCTGTCCAGTGGTGAGAGAGGCATGTTAAAATCACCTAGTATTATTGTGTTACGGTCTATTTGGTTTCTAAAATTGAGAAGGATTTGTTTGACATACATGGATGAGCCACTGTTTGGGGCATAGATGTTTATGATTGTTATATCTTGCTGATTTATGCTTCCTTAAGCAGTATGAAATGTCCTTCTTTATCCCTTCTGACTAACATTGGCTTGAAGTCCACATTATCTGAAATGAGGATGGATACTCCAGCTTTTTTGCTGAATCCATGTGCATGGTATGTTTTTCCCCATCCTTTCACCTTTAGTCTATGGGTATCTCTTTCTATGAGGTGAGTCTCTTGCAGGCAACATATTGTTGGATCTTTCTTTTTAATCCAATCTGCCAGTCTATGTCTTTTGATTGATGAATTCAGGCCATTAACATTCAGGGTTATTATTGAGATATGATTTGTATTCCCGGTCATTTGGTTCATTTTTTAAAAATTTTATTTATTTATTTCTTTTTTGACACAACTTGGTTCCTCCTTTATTTGACAGTTCCTTTAGGATAATTCCTCCCTTTGCTGATTTGCTTGTGTTTTATCTCTTCCTCATGGAATATTTTGCTGAGAATGTTCTGTAATGCTGGTTTTCTTTTTGTAAATTCTTTTAGCTTTTGTTTATCATGGAATGATTTTATTTCATCATCAAATTTGAAGGTAAGTTTTGCTGGGTATAAGATTCTTGGTTGGCATCCATTTTCTTTCAGAGCTTGAAAAATGTTGTTCCAGGCCCTTCTAGCTTTTAGGGTCTGGATTGAAAAATCTGCTGATATCCGTATTGGTTTCCCCCTGAATGTAATTTGGTTCTTTTCTCTTACAGCCTTTAAAATTCTGTCTTTATTTTGTATGTTTGGTATTTTCATTATAATGTGCCTTGGTGTGGGTCTGTTGTAATTTTGTGTATTTGGAGTCCTATAAGCCTCTTGAACTTGATTTTCCATTTCATTCTTCACATTTGGGAAATTTTCTGATATTATTTCATTGAATAGATTATTCATTCCTTTGGTTTGTTTCTCTAAGCCTTCCTCAATCCCAATAATTCTCAAATTTGGCCTTTTCATGATATCCCATAGTTCTTGGAGATTCTGTTCATGATTTCTTACCATCTTCTTTGTTTGTTCAACTTTGTTTTCAAGGTTAAATATTTTGTCTTCAATATCTGAGGTTCTGTCTTCCAGGTGTTCTATCCTATTGGTTATGCTTTCTATGGAGTTCTTAATTTGGTTTATTGTTTCCTTCATTTCAAGGATTTCTGTTTGTTTTTTTTTCAATATCTCTAACTCTTTATTGAAATGATCTTTTGCTTCCTGTATTTGCTCTTTTAACTGTCGATTGGTGCTATCATTCAATGCCTGCATTTGCTCTTTCATCTCATCATTCAATGCCTGCATTTGCTCTTTCATCTCATCGTTTGCTTCCCTGGTCATTTTAATTATGTACATTCTGAACTCCCTTTCTGTCATTTCTTCTGCCATGCTGTTGTTGGATTTTATTGATGTAACATCTAGATTTGTTTGGGGCATTTTCTTCCCTTGTTTTCTCATATTGTTCAGGAATCAGTGGGTCCTTAAGATATTGCAGATTTCCTCTATTGACTTATAATGTCCCTGAAGATTGCTAGTATATCCCCTCTTATCCTTCAGTAGCCTGCAGTCTTGGAGGAAGTTGATAATGTGGAGCTCCACAAGGAAGCTGCCTCTCTAGGGTTGGTGACCCTCAGGTGGGGTATATTCCCTGCTAGTGGGCAGAGGTGCCTCCACTTGTTGACCAATGGTCATCCAAAGGGGAACTAGGCTGCAGGCTGAGGCAAGGCCTGTTTGTGCCTGTGTCTCTGGTTTTACCGTCCTTGTGGGAAAACCTCACCCGGCAGGGAAGACTCACCCAGTGGGGAGGTCTCGCTGGTCAGTTGCCCTCCTAGAGGTTCCCCTCAATCTACAACTACCGCCTGGGCTGGGCTGTCTTCCTCTGCAACGTTCCCAGGGACCCGGACCTACCTCCTGGGCCTGGGAGCCTCACCCTTCGCAGACGAGTCTCCTTAGGTTGCTTCTCCTCAGAGAATCTGCCCGCAGTCCTGGAAACTTCGCTGCGCCCCTAGGCGTGTCTCTGTGCGGCTCTTCCAGCAAGAAGCCAGTCCTGGGACCCTGCTCTGCACCTAATCACCTGGCTATATGGCCCCTCCTCTGAGCCGCCACCTGGAACCCCATACAATAGCTCCGAGACCCAGAGACCCGCCACACACCTCCTCCTCCGGACAGCGGCCCTGTTTCCGGTGCAGTCACTAGGAGTCCAAGCAACTCACTTCGCGTCTCCTCCTCCTGCCAACCGCCCGTAGCCCTAGGCAGTCACTCCGAGTCCAAGTGACCCACCCTGTTCCTCCTCCTCCTCGGGGTAGCCCCCCAGGTGTTCAGGAGTGGTCGCTTTGAGTCCAAACAACTCACCACTCACCTCCTCCTCTGGCAACCGCCTGTGGCTCTGATGCCGTCACTCCTAGACCAAGTGACCCGCTGCGCTACTCCTCTTCCTCCGGGCAACCCCCCGGTGTTCAGAAGCGATTACTCTGAGTCTAAACAGCTCACCACGCAGCTCCTCCTCAGGCAGCCGCCCGGAGCCCCAGTGGTTGCTCCGAGTCCAAGCGCTGTGCTGAGCCACCTCCTCTATGATGATCCCAGTGGTCTGTGTTTACCGCTCCAGCGGGGGGCGGGGGGGGGAAGGGGGGAGGGGGGAGGGGGGGAAGGGGGGGAGGGGTGTCTCGCCGAGCAACTCTACTTCACAAAGTTCCCTGCGTTCCGGGGCTACCGCCCCATCCGGGACGCCTCCCCAACGGGAGAGACTCACCCGGTGGCTTTGAGTTGGTCCCAAGTCTCTCACTATCTCCTCTTTTGAATGCTGCATCCTGGAGCAACATGAAATGCAGCCGCCCTCTAGTCCGCCATCTTGAAACCCCCCATCTGCTTTTCTTGGTAACATTTGTTCAAAACATGAACTGTTGTTCAAGTCTTCATTAGAATATATTCAGGAGATGGGGAAGGGATTAATTCCTCTTGAGTCCCTGTCATATGTGAAGCTCTGTGCTTGAAACTGATACTTGTTATGTCATTCGTTTTTCACACCCATCCTGCTAGGTAGGTATTATCCCTATTTTACAGATTATGAACATGAGGTTGGTAGAGGTTAAATATGAGCTTCACCTATGGATTTTTGCCTAGATATAATTGTGCATTTGGCTGTTGTCTCCCGAGAACAGTGGCTCTCAAACCTTATGCATAACCTGGAAGCCCCTGGGAAGTTTGTCATAAATTCAAATTCCCTTGGTCTTCTTTGCAGAGGTCCTTATTCCAAGGTCTGGGTGGGACCCAGGACTTTGGATTTTCATTAAATGCTTCAGGTGATTTTGGCCCAGGGGGCATCGGATCATACTTGGATCCATTTACTCCTGCCCTAATTGGTTGACCAGATGACCCTCAAAGCTTCTCTGAGATTTTGTGGGTCTCTTGGGGATGGGTAGAAGAAATATGAGTGTGAGAGGAGGGACCTTGGGGGCCTTTATAATGAACAGAAGTCTTTATATGCTGCCTTTGTTACAGGTTTCCCAGGCTATGTTTTGGCTTTGGGTAACTGGTGGTCCTTTCTGTCATCTACTCCCAATTTTGTAACTTTTGTGCCCTTGTGTTAGTGTTGTGCACATATGTGAGTGACTTCCTCCAGGCTGTATTAATATCTATGGACTACTGAATTGCTTCAGGTCAGAAATGGTGTTGCGTCTGTTTGGTGATGAGAGCCCTTATTTTTTAGGGGTAGAATTAATGAATGATTTGGTGATCCATTAGAAGACCGAATGATTTGGTGCCATTGTGAAGGGAAAAAAAATGAGATACAAATTGTAAATAAATTTCAGGTATGATGCTTGATATCCTTCTTTGTGAGGTGGCATGCTAATTTCTGACCACAAGTTTAGAAGTAGCTACTGTAGTGAATACCCCAGGACTTCGATAGTGTAAAAAAGACATGTGTGCAAAGACAGTGGAAACTGGATAGGACCTTGCCTAGCAGAGAAGTCAAACAATATTCAACTATCAAGTTTCTTTATTATGTCTTAGTCCCTGAAACAAATTGTGTGGGCAATGGTGGGAAAAAATTCACAAAGGCAAACATTTCAATTCCTGGGATCCACCAAATATAAAGTAAGTTACAGATTATCTTGCTAAGAATACTTTCTTTTTTCTCCCCCTTTAGTACCAGGGATTGAACTCAGGGGCACTCGACCACTGAGCCATATCCCCAACCCAATTTTGTATTTTATTTAGAGATAGGGTCTCACTGAGTTGCTTAGCACCTGGCTTTTGCTGAGGTGATCCTTCTGTCTCAGCCTCCCGAGCTGCTGGGATTACAGGCTTGTGCCACTGCGCCTGGCCAAGAATACTCTCTTAAACCACCTAATATCAGAGTTGATCATAAGAGAATGCAATTGAGTACAGTAGCTACAGCTACCATGTGTCAGAAATTATACAAACATTCTTTCTATTAATTCTGAACACCTTTTTACAATAGATATTAACCTTCATTTTATGGTTGATGTAATAAACTCAAAAGGATCAATTGAGTAATTTGCCCAGTGCTGGGGTGGGGTTTCCAGATGCAGAACTTTTAATGTTACAACTGATGATCTCTGGTATACTGGAATGTTATCACCCTGAGCATCACCTAGCCTGCTGACCCACGGTTGACAGTAAGGAAGTAAGCCCAAAGGGTTCTGAGCAGTCAGATGGCTAGTAACTTACCATCCTGTTTCACAGAGAGACCTTTAGAACATTTCTTGGTGCCCATTTTCCTCTATTTCACACACTATTCTCTTAAGCTTGGTGATTTGGTTTCCAGGTACTTAGTTAGAAGCAGCACATCAGAGGGGGTAGGACTTGTTCTAGAAGGGCACACTGATTTCTGTCGTGAGAGAGAGAACTGGCTGATTGACAGCACAGGTGAAACAGGGAGAATGAAATATAAACTCATCCAAGATGTGAAATAAATATACAGGAGCCACATATTACAGAGGCAGATGTACCTTGAAAATAGCTATTATTGATCCAACTACTATGTGTCAAACATAGTTTTAGGCACTTTCTAGACATTATTATGTAGTTCAGTCTTTACAAAACAATCCTATTATTATTCCACAGATGAGCTAACTGAGGCAGAGAAGTTAAGTAATTTGCTTATGGTCACCCAGAGTGGTAAACCTGAGATTCAAAGGCAATTTGTCTTGCCTTTCCTCCCATGTTTTCTTGTAGGAATTTTACAAGTTGTGTGTGTGTGTGGTACTGGTGATTGAATTTAGTGGTGCTCTACCACTGAGCCACATACCAGTCTTTTTTTTTTTTTGATACAGAGACAAACTAGGTTGCTGAGGCTGGCCTGGAACTTGCAATCTTCCTGCCTCAGCCTCCCAAATTGCTGGGATTCCCAGTGTCTTCACCAGACCTGACCAGTTTCAGGTCTTATGTTTAAGTCTTTGAGTTGATTTGTGTGTGTGTGTTGTGTAAGATAAAGGTCTAATTTCATTCTCTGCATGTGAATATCTAGTTTTCCAACACCATTTATTGAAGAGTCCATCTTTTCCCCATTGTATGTTCTTGGTTCCCATATTGAAAAGCAGTTGACCATATAGATGGGTTTATTTCTGGGCTTTCTAATTTGTTCCATTTTTTTTCCTGGCATCATACTGTTTTGATTACTATAGTTTTGTAATATAATTTGAAATCAAGAAGTGTGATGCCTCCTGCTTTGATCATTTTGCTCAAAATTGCTTTTGCTATTTGGGGTCTTTTGTGGTTCCATATGAATTTTAGGATTTTAAAAATTTCTGTGAAAAATTCCATTAGAATTTTGACAGAGATGCATTGAATCTATAGATCACTTTGGGTGGTATGGATATTTGAATGGTTTTCTTCCAATCCATGAACATGGGCTATCTTTCCATTTCTTAAGTTGACTTTTATTTCTTTCATCAGTTTTATAGTTTTCAGTATTTAGATCTTTCACTTTTGTGGTTAAATTTATACCTAAGTATTTTGCTTTGTTTTGTTTTATTGGTATTGGGAATTGTACCCAGGGCACTTTACCACTGAGCTATATCCCCAACCCTTTTTATTTTGAGATATGTTCTCAGTGAGTTGCTTAGGGTCTCACTAGTTAGCAGAAGCTGACCTTGAGCTTGTGATCCTCAGCCTCCCAAGTTGCTGGGATCACAGGCATGTGCCACTGGGCCTGGATAAGTACTTTATTTTTTGATGCTATTGTAAATGAAATTGCTTTCTTAATTTCCTTTTCAGATAATTATCATTAGTGTTTAAAAATATTAATGACTTTGTATCCTTCAACTTTACTGAATGCAATTATTAATTCTGATAGTTTTTTAAAAAGTCATGTTTTCTATAAACAATGTCATGTCACCAACAAATAGAGGTATTTTATCTTCTTTTTTTGTTTGGATGCTTTTTATTTTATTCTCTTGCTTAATTGCTGTGACTAGAACTTTCCAAGACTGTGGTGAAAGGAAGTGGTGAGAGTGAACATCCTTGTCTTATCTCTGATCTTAGAGGAAAAGCTTTCAGGTTTTCACCATTGGGTATGATGTTAGCAATGGGTCAGATATAGCTTTTACTGTGTGTTGGGGTACATTCCCTTTATACCTAATCTGTTGAGAGTTTTTATCATGAAAGAGTGTTGTATTTTTTAAAATACTATTTCTTTCTGTATTAAGATGATTGTATGGTTTTTATTCTTTATTTTGTCAATGTGGTATATCATATTTATTGTTATTTATATATGTAACCATCATGTGTCCCAGGGATAAATCCCACATCATGATGAATAATTTTTAAAATGTATTGTTGAATTTGATTTGCTTGTATTATGTTGAGGATTTTTGCATTTATGCTCATTTAGGATATTAGCCTGTAATTTAATTTTCTGGTAGTGTCCTTGGCATTACTATAATGCTGATTTCATAAAACAATTTGAAAAGCATTCTCTCCTCTTTAATTTTCTGGAAGAGTTTGAGAAAGATTGTCATTAATGTTTCTTTAATATTTGATAGAACTCACCAGTGAAATCATTTAGTCTTGGGCTCTTTTTTGAGTTTTTTTTTTTTAATTACTGATTTAGTCTTCTTACTCCTTATTAGTTTGTTCAAATTTTCTTTTTTTTCAAAGTTCAGTCTTGAAAGGTTCTCTACATCATGGAATTTATTCTTTCGTCTAGGTTATCCAAACTGATATATTTGTGAATTTTTCAATTTCCCTCTTGTTATTGACTTCTAGTTATCTAATAACTTTCTTATTGATTTTCTGTCTGGAGGACCTATACATTGTTTAAATTGAGGCACTGAAATCCTCTATTATTATTGTATTGTCTATTTCTCCCTTCAGTTTGCTTAATATTTGCTTTATATATTTAGGTGCTCCAAAGTTGGGTGCATATACAATTTTTATATCCTCTTTAAGAGTTGACCATTATATTACTGTATAATAATTACCTTCTCTTTCTCTTGTGACTGTTTTGACTTAAAGTCTATTCTGATATAAATATAGCCACCCCTGCTTTCTTGCATGAAATATCTTTTTCTATTCCTTTGCTTTCAGTCTATGTTGCCCTTACATCTAAAGTGATTCTTTTGCATGGAAGCAAATAGTTGGATCTCAGGTTTTTATTAATTCTATCAGTTTATGTCTTTTGATTGAAGTTTAATTCATTTACACTTTATTATTGATACAGGACTTTATTATTTATTAAGGACTTACTACTGCCATTTTGCTCATTATCTTCTGTTTTGTAGTTCTTTTGTTTCATTCTTCTTGTCTTGATGTGTCTAATAGTTTTTTAAGCAGAATTCCACCATTTCCTCTGTTTTGAGCCCCAACATTTCCCTCTCTCAGCTTCCAGAGATTTGGGGCCCCTGAATCTCTGAGACTTTCTGGAGAGCCTTGCATTTCCCTACCAACAGAGGAGTTTGCTTTCCCAGGTCTTCTAACCAGTTGCCCCTTATTCATCTATTTTTTAACTTTAAACATTTTGTTGCTTCTACTCACCTGATCTTTGTCCTTATGAGTTTGTGTCAAAAACAATAAAATTCTCTTTATTTTTATATTAGTGAGACTTGGAGAGGTAGCAGAACTAGATGTACGTGATCAGTATGCCATCTTTTCCCTGAAGTCTGAGACATTTTAGAAAGCTTTGAATGCAGCATTATCCTAAAAAGTTTTTATTGTTTTAATGAGAAGACCTTTGGCACTCTGAAAAATGTGTTGCTTCAATTTTGCTTGCTGTTCAAAGTATAGTTCTGGGTCTAGAACATCTGTATTACCCAGGCATCATCTGGGTGCTTGTTAGAAATAAAGAATCAACTTCTTCACAGACATATTGAATCAGAATTAACATTTTGAAACATACCAAGGGGATTCTTATACACAATAAAGGCTGAGAAGTGCTAATATAAAGCATTACTTAATTTCTACTCTAACTAGAATAGGTGAACTTTAATGATTCTGGATTTAAAAATCTTGTTATATTTTCTTGTTAAATCATTATCCAAATTCTAGAGGATGCTGAGAGATAATAAAGAAAATTACATAAGTTTTCATGAAAATGTACCCTTTCTCCCCTTTATAAACCATGCCTTTGTATCTGAGTCAACATCAGATGTTAGCCAAAAATTCTATTTCATTTACCTTGTGAGACGTCATACTGGTTATGTTCAGGTTTTTTAGTTGCCCACAGCTCTTGAGGTTTTGGTGTGATTTTGTAGATTGGACTGATTGAGTCTTCAGTCAAATTTGAGCTGCCAAAATGAGAGGGTAACTTCTCCTAGAGGCAAGGGATGGATCATTTAATTATATGCTCAGTGTCTTGTCTAATGATTAGTAAATGCTCAAGAAGTGACTGTGGGGTGAATGAATCAAAGATAAATAAGATGTTTTCTACTTTTTTAGTATTAAAATTTTCTTTGATTATCAACACCACCAGAAAAGGTAAATAAGATGCAATGTCTATCTTCAACATATTCACAAACCAACAAGGGAACTCTAGGAATAAATTGGATAATTATCAATTCCAGTTACAGATATAGTAAGCACAGAGAAGGGACATCTAATTCAGTATGGCTGGCAAAAGGAGTCAGGGCTAGGTCTCTTGATGATCAGCTTGATGGATTTAGAGCTGTGGCGCTCACACTTTTACGTGTATCAGAATCACCTGAAGTGCTTGTTAAACCACAGACTGCTGCATCCCATGCTCAGAATTTCTAATTCAGTGGGTGGGGCCAAGAGGGTGCTTGTCTAACAATTTCCTAGGGACCCATGATATGAATCTTGGGGCCAGATTTTGAGAACCACTGGTTTAGAGAATGACAAAAAATTCTGGTGGTTGTACTTTAGCAGCTCATTGGCAGCAGACAGGGAGATGCTGGAGGCAGAAGCCCAAGGAGTGCGGATCTCACTGTGGAGGTTCTGGGAGCTGTGGAGCATAGTGTGGAATCCCATTTATCTTTGAAAAGAACAATTTGGGTGTGGGGTTGAGGATGAATCAGAGGCAGGACCAGGTTTGGGATCTAAAACAAAATAAGTGGTTTATCATAGTCATCCAAAAATAATAAAAATAATTAAAAATCGGAATGAGGGCGAGAGGAGGAAAGACGCTTAGGATGCGGAGGTCAACTGGAAGTGGGAGGGGAAGAGAGGGAGGAGTCACTGAGGGCTCTGGGATTTCTGGGTGTGTGCTGGGGTTGTTTCTGCAGGAGGAGACCTGGGTCTCAAGCAGTGATGGGGAGAAAAGCAAGGGTGGAGAACTGAGTGCAGGACATGTGGACTTTGAGAAGCTAGTGGGATATCTGGGAGGAACCGCACAGACTGTTTTACGCATGGTTCTGGAGGCCAGGAGCAACGTCTGGTAAGTAATCCACTCACTCTGTCTCCTGCCACATCCACTTGATCTCTCGTATTATTCGTTTGGCTCAGTCACTGTATTTGCAAAGAAACAATACCAACAGAACCTTTAAGGGTCTTGAGGGCCGCGATACTTTTCGAGGTGTTTTCTCAGGAAAAACAAATGTAGTTTTTTGATTCAGAGGGACAAATGAGATTTGAAGCACTGGTCTTCTAACCCTGGAAGAGGTTAATAAAGCCACCTCTGTCTGAGAGCCAGAGGAATTGGATCATAGTAAGCTTGAGAGGGGCAAAATCACTTGACTGATCTGCAGGGCCATGTGAGCAACAGCTGAGACTAATTAGCCGGATTGTGGTTTTTTTACAGAGATGCCTGACTTTGAAAGTTGATGGAGTGAACTGCTTTTCAAAAGACTCCTTTGAAAAACTTTGATAAGCAGGCCATTTTGACTTTAGCATTTCTCTGTCTTAACATTAGAGAAAAGGTAACCTTATTGAAGAGGACATGTGATTGGAAGTTGTCAATTACTGATGTTTTGGCAACTCTAGTCTCTAAAGTTTGAGAAAAACACAATAAGCAGTTCTCCACGTCAAGGTATGGTTTTGCATTTATCTTTTTTTTTGTAGTGGTTTTCAGCTTTGCCATGCCAATTTTCAGATACTTAAACAATGGGCAGTTTATCGTAAATGTCATTGAATTGTTGTTTGTTCTTTAGAAACTTCTTGATGTCTGCTCACTTTCCTGAGATTTGTTTGAAAAGTGTGTTTTTAATGACCAGCAAGTGGGTACCAATACCAAGTGTATTTTTTCTCCCCCCTCCTTTGCTTTCATAAAGTAATACAAATGTGTATTCTCAGATAACATGATGAGTAAGAGAGTTCATAAAATAATTGAATTACTCTAAAAATCTTGCCCATCCTCTGAAAAATTTGTCCACAAAATTCAAGTTTATTGGGATTTTGTTTTTAATATTGTTAGTAGCTTTCATGGAGAAATGTAAGTATGTGTTTTAGTATAAGGTGTATTTTTTTAAATTTAAATACGCCTTCAAGTTATGGTCAATTTTGTTAGGTTTGGTAAGAGCATGTAGTCATGAAAGGAAAATCCCATTTATTTTAGAGATACATAGTGAAGAATTGGAGGAGTGAAAGGTCTCATGCGTGGTTTCATTACACAGTTCTCTCTTCTTTTGGGTGTTATATTAGTTTGCTATAGTGGGTAGCAAAATATGATAAATTAGGTGGCTTCAACATCATAAATTTATTGTCTCAAGGTTCAGGAGCCTAGAAATCCAAGGTCAGAATGCCGGAGGGTTGACTCCTGGGGCTGCAAGGAAGAATCCATTCCAGGCCTCTCTTCTTGGCTTGTAGATGGCTGTCTTCTCCCTCTGTCTCCTCCTGTCATCTTCCTTCTGCCTGATGTGGTTCGAATTTCTTCTTCTTGTAAGGACAACAGTCATATTGGTTTAGGGCCCACCCTACTGACCTCTTTTCAACTTGATTACCTCTATAAAGGTCCCATCTTCAAAGGAGTTTACATCGTGAGGTACTGGGAGTTAGGACTTTAAGGTGAGAATTTTGGGCAAACAAAATTCAACCCATAAAAGATAATGTTTGAAAATTTCTTAATATGACATTGAAATTTTGCCTTCCAATGGATGCAGTAACTATCTACTAAGCCAAGTGCCTGGATTGTGCTGGATGTTGAATGTGTAAAGATGAGTAAGACATGGTCTTGTCCGCTAACCCAGGGTTTAATCAAATGTACAGATCCAGCTGAATGTGTGTGTATTTACTTCTCGCTTCTGTTGAGTTGCAGCCATTCTCCGAGTTTGTGTCCCTGGAGATCCAATCAGGTCCCTGGCAAATGGACGCCTAATATCCCATGAGAAGCATGTGGAAAGACTCCCTTGCTCTGAGTGTGCCCAAGCATAAGTTAAGGAGTGGAAGGATTCTTAAAGTTTGTATGGTCCAGACTTCTCCTTTTGCAGTTGAAGCATTTGAGGCTTAAAAGTGCCAAAGCCATTTGGCTGGTTACTGTAGGAGCTTTGCCATCCTGCAGGGTGTCGCCCTCCACTTAATGTGTTGACCAATATATCATTTTGTTTTCTTTGTCCTAAGTCCATGCTTTTTACCTTGGAGTGAACCCAGAGCTCCATCAGAATTCACTGTCAGAAAGAGCCTTGATTAAGAGCTGACATTCTGTCCAGTTTTGAGGATCTTAAGTGCCACAAAGAAAAACATGAACATTTTGGGGAGAAGTGTTTATTCGTGAGGGTTTCTCATACCTAGAATGTCCAGTTTGATTGAATATATTTCCAAGGAGTTAACCCCCGCTCTTGGTTGCCTTTTCTGTCTTTTATCAGGTTCTCTTGTCCCTTCTAGGTCTACTATTCAGTGAGTGATCTTGCAGCCATTAGAGTATAAGCAACATTTTCCTTTCTTTCTTTCTTGCTGCTGCTGGTACCCACAAAACAGGAACTGTGACAAAAAAGGAACGTGCTGATGAAACCATCCTGGCCATCAGGGTGGCACCATGGCAACCGGGGTCTGCCTGTTAGCAGGGCCTGGCCTGGCCCCCTGGGCTGCCTGCCTCTCTGCTGTTTCAGCTTCTGTTCTCTCCAGACCCTCAGAACCTGAACACTCCACAGGAAATGGTGCCCCTCCCAGCCCCCACCCTGTTTCTGTTTTCTCTTCTCAGGATTAAAGCTTCCTGAGATATCTGCCCATCTTTTGCTGTTATTCCTTTCTTCCTCCCTCTGAACTTGGTTGATTTAGAGCCAGAGCTCAGGGCACAGAGTACATGATAACTCATGAGTCATTTAAAGCCCATTAAAAACTAGAACTAATCCTGGTAGGAACAATTATTTATTTGCACATCCATGTCCTCTGACCCCCACCTTGCAGTGCTGGGGATCTAACCAGGGCCTCACCTACTAGGCAAGTGCTCTACCTCTGAGCTACAGCCCATCCCCTTATTTTTGCTCTGCCTTCTGTACTCTTGGTGTTGCTGCAGCATGACTGAGTTGCTCAGAGGTCCCATGGTAGCAGCTGGGGACCAGGGAAGAGTGGCCGACTGATGAGGTGGGGGTGCTGCTTGAGGGATGAGTCTGCACTGCTGCATCTCTGGAGGCAGAAGTCGCTTTGTCCAAACAGGTATAAATCATTCTTCCAAGAGCTGAGAGCATTGATTGCTTTGTTTTTCCTTGTCTTCCCCGTTTCATATTCTACCAGACTTCTCTTCTTATGAGGAAGTCTGAGCAGGGATCCTTTAGTTGGATTCATCTCCCAGCAAATTGTGAATGGGATCCCCTGTTTTCACAAAGAGAAAGTGCAAACTGCCTTAAGCTTGGATCTCTGTGCTGCGGTGAGCCCCTCAGCCAGGGACTCTCACTGTTTAAAAATCTCCTCCCTAGTGTCCTTGGATCTCTCTTGCTGCTCCTGGTATTTTGCCTCTTTCTTTACTCTAAATGTGCATATCTTCTCTCCCATGGCCTCAGGACATAAAACTGTAAATGACCCATGTCCTTATTTACTCTTTTGAGCTTTAGTTCAGTTCTGCAGATGCTAAACACAATTCCCATGTGGGTTATGTCCACATGACATAATGCAGTATTTGAGAGTTACCTGAGTTCAAATCTTCTTTCTTTCATTTACTGGCTGTGTGACCTTGGATAAGTTTCTTCATCTTTTGTGCATCAGTTTTCTCATCAATAGATTAGGGGCCTTATAGGGCCATTGTAAAGACTGCATACTTTAAAAGACTTAATACTTTAAAAGATTTAGAAAATGCTTGGTGTTAGCTGTAGTAATAATAATGGTCTCAAACCATCTTTTCTTCTCTCAGTTGATAATACCATTCACTCAGTTATTAAACCAAAAGTCTTCGTTATTTTTAACTTCTATCCTGCTCAGTTAGGAAATTATATTGATTTCTGCCTCCTAAATATATCATGACTTAATCCCTTCCTCATCTTCTTTACTGTCACTGACAATTTAAACCCTCACCATCTCTTCCCTTACGTCTCAGTCACTTTGAACTACTATAACAAAGCACCGCGGACTGGGTGACTTATATGCAATAGAAATTTATTCCTCATGTTCTGGAGGCTGAAAGTCTAGGATCAGGGTTCCAGCATGGTCAGGTGCTGGTGAGGACTCTCTTTCAGTTGCAGACTCCCAACTTCTCATACCCTTACGTGGCAGAAAGAGCAAACTGATTCTCTGACCTCTTCTTATAAGGAAATTCCATTCAAGAGGGCTTTGTCCTCATGACCTAAGGTCTCCCCAAGGCCCACCTCCTAATACCATCACAAAAGTCTTCGTGATGTACATGACTTTTGGGGAGACACAACATCACTCCGCATAACACCATGTACTTCAGATGCTCTTTTTATTCCTAGTCTGTGGCTGGCTGCCAGGCATAGATCTCAGGTTCCTGTCCTGCATAAAAGCTGGCAGTGGCTTCCCATTGCCCAGAGACTAGCACAGACTTTTAGAGCCATCTAAGAGTACTTTTAGGCCAAGGTCCCAAACACTGTTCCATCTCTTTAGCCCCTGCTCTGGACACATCCCTCACCTCCACATGCCATTTTGGTCACATCCATTTGCTGTGGATCTCTTGATGCACCCTAAGTAACTGTCGGATTCCTGTAGCTTTGTAGGTGTAAAAACTACCCCCCTTGTACCCACCCTATCTGTCAGCCTCACATGTGCTCCCTTCTCGATGACTTTTCAACCCCCTCTGTCTTTTTGTACTTTGGATATCAGACATCTCTTACCAAATTCCATCAAAGATCAGTTACACTTTTTAGATTAATATTAATGATCATTTTGCTTATAATTTCCGTTATCTTTAAAGGGTAATGCTTGTTTGACTGACATGAGTTAAAGCCCTTCCCCACCTTATCTTGTGGACTATGTAATTTTTGTCCATTCACCTCTGTCACTTGTCCTCGTGCGTGTGGATACTGGTGTTCTTTTAGTCCTTGGCCCCAAGGTGCCTCTGTGAAGTCTGATTCCCTGCCCAGGCAGAGTGGGCTCCTCCTCCTTCCTCTGGCTCTGTCTCCCCAGCCCTCTCACCTCCCAAGGTTTTGTGCACACTTTTGTTAAGGTTCTTGTTTCACTGCCTTCTCATTGTTCGTTTCCATACAGAGCTCACGTACTGGGGTGCTGCTCTTCTGCCATGTGCTGTGGTGACGAGTGCATGGCCCATGTTCAGCGCTTGCTTGTTGTGTTGATGTGTAAACTGATGAGCTTCTGAGCTGCCTTCTCAGTTTCAGTCATTCAGGCTCGCTCGCTCTCCTCGGTGCCTTCCAGGTTCACTGGTATATTTTTTCATCATGGATGGAAACCACGCTTCAAACTTCATTTAAAATTACTATCGGCTTCTGGATTGGTATGCATAAGTTGCTCTGCATTCAATTTCTGTTATATTTGAAGAACATTTAATATATATATTTCTCAGGAAGAATTCTTACATGCACCACGGGCAGAACAATCTGTTCCCATGTCATTCTATACATTTTTCTGTAATTTTCACATTTGTCATTTGAGCCAAGTTAATTTTTCTCTAAAATAACTTAAAAGTTATATTAAAAAGCAGATTCCCATTTAGTATAGTTTTTAGAGTTCTGGAAGTGTTTAAAACTAAAAGCGATGAAAGGTGTGTAGAAATCACAAAATGAGGATTTGCCTGTTGTTAATGGTGTTAAGAAATTTAATCACTGCTGTCAGTAGTTGTGGGACTCTTTGGAGTTAGGTAGGGATTATCACTTTGTGTTTTGTTGTGATGTTTAATTTGCTTTCTTTTTTAAAAAATATTTTATTTTAGTTGTAGATGGACACAATGCTTTTATTTTGTTTTATTTACCTTTATTTTATTTATTTATTTTTTTAATGTGGTGCTGAGGGTCCAACCCAGGGCCTCAGACATGCTAGGAAAGCATTCTACCACTGAGCCACGACCCCAGCCCCTAATTTGCTTTCTTACAACTAAAGACTCTAGACTTTTGTTATAGAGTGGTTTGCTGTTATCAATTTCTTTTGCCTTATGTACCCCTTTTCATTTCTAGATCATGCCTGCCCTAACATCCTCATCATATATATACATATATATATATGAACACACACACTATATATAGTGTTTGATAGTGTTTGGTATAAGTATATATACATATATATATACTTTTATAAGTGTTTAAGTGTATATAATAAGTATGTGTGTGTGTGTGTGTGTGTGTGTGTGTGTGTATACACTTTTTTCAGTGTTTGAGATCCAGTGCAGGGCATCGAGAATACTAGGCAAGTACTCTACCTCTGTGCTATATCCCCAGTCATTCTTTGTTCAAATGAAGATGCATTTCCATGGAGTTAACTGGAATACAGATTATGTATAGGTTTAATGAAAATAACTTGGCCGAATTATTTTTTTTTTAAGTGGGCCCTAAATAATTAGCCAGAGCTTAGAAATTTGTTTTCAACTTCTTCTTTTTGTCTTTTGTACCAGGGATTGAATCCAGGGGCATTTGACCACTGAACCACATCCTCAGCCTTATTTATTTATTTATTTATTTGTTTGTTTGTTTGTTTTTGAGACAGGTCTTACCAAGTTGCTTAGGACCTCACTAAGTGACTGAGGCTGCCTTTGAACTTGCGATCCTCCTGCCTCAGCTTCCTGAGCTGCTGAGATGACAGGTGTGTGCCACCATACCTGACTGTTTTCAACCTCTTAAATTTTAAAATTAAGATGTGATTTTGACATGTGGTTTGTCTCCTTTAACAGATAGTGTTGCATTGCGAAATATGCAAAAAACAGTCTTTATCTAAGATGCTTACCCAATTTCTGGTGTTATAATATAGAGCTTGAGCTCTAGTGTATAAAGTCAAATGTAGTATTAAAAAAATTCAAAAGATAACTAAGGAATTTTTGTTTTTTTCTGCAGTGTAAAGCACTCTTTCAGTTGAAATTTTTCTATAATAATTCTACCTCTAAGTGACTATATCTCAAGTTTTTTTTTTTTTTTTTTTTTTTTTTTTTTTTTTTTTTTGCTTAAAATGAGCAATGTAGGCACATATATAAATGTAATGTGGCATATTTGAAGACTGATTTTGGGTAAGATCACTTCGAGTACCTGGTACTTATTAGATATTTTATTTTTGATTCACTTAATTATTTATTATTGATTACCTCCTTCCTGTCCCCTGGAGGGTGGATGAGAAGGAAACAGAATGACTTTGAAAGAGAATTCTTGAGTAGAAAATATAAATCAAGAGCAGAATCTGGGAAAGTGAGGAAAGAAACTAGGAAAATGGAAAGATAAATATCAAAGGCAAAATAAATGCACAAGCTGATAAATTAATAGATTAAAGGAGGAAAATCAGGTAGACATGGTGATACCCTCCTGTAATTCCATCTAGTTGGGAGGCTGAGGCTGGACAATCACAATTTGAGGCCAACTTCAGCAACCTAGTGAGACCCTGCCTCAAAAAAAGAAGAAAAAAATCACATCATCCCAGTAGATGCAGAAACAAATTTGATTACATTGACATTTATTCATAACATTCATACTTAGCAAACTAGGAAGAGTTGAACTTCCTTAACCTGATAAAAGTATTGATCAAAACCCTACAGCAAATGTTGTTCTGAACAGTGGAACATTAGAATCAAACAAGAGTGCCCCTGCCCCCCCAAAAGACAAGAGAGCCTGTATAACCATGTCCAATAATTTAGGGGGTTCTAACAGCACAGTAAGATAAGAACTAGCCCCAGTGTGGTGGTGCATGCCTGTAATCCCAGTGACTTGGGAGGGTGAGGCAGAAGGATTAGAAGTTCAAGGCCAGCCTCAGCAATTTAGTGAGACCTTATCTAAAAAAGTGGTGGGAGGGCTCTGGGAATGTGGTTCAGTGGTTAAATGCCCATGGGTTCAATAACCAGTACCTCCCCAAAGAACTATATATGTGTATATATATATATATATATATATATATTTAAGAACTATATATAAGTGTGTGTGTGTGTGTGTATAAACTATATATATGTAAGTATATGTAAGAACTATATACATTGGTATAAAGATTAGAAAGATAGCAACAAAATTCAATTATTTTCAACTAATAAGTCTAATAAATTATTAGAATTAATATAGATAAACAACATATAGAAGAAATCTTTATGTTGTGAAGAAATCATAGTAGTGAAAACATAAAGTATCAATAAGTTGAAAGGTATGGGACCTTTTTTTCTTTTAATTCTCTTTTTGTACTAAGGATTGAACCAAGGGGTGCTCTGAGCTACATCCCTAGTTCTTTTTTTATTTTTTAATTAATTTTTTTTTTTTGCTATGGTGGTGGGGATTGAACCCAGGGCCTTGTGCTTGTGAAGCAAGCATTCTACAATTGAGCTATATCCCCAGCCCCAAGATATGGGATCTTTATGAAGATAATTTATTTATTGATCATGATTTTAAAAGATTCATTTAAAAAATAGAGTTTATTTCTTAAAGCAGTTTTAAGTTCATGGTAAAGTGAAGCAAAAAAGTACAGATTTCCATTCATCCCTGATCCTTTCTCCCTACAGCCTCCCCCACTATCAGCACATTTGTTGAATTTACATTTTGACATCATTGTCACCCAAAGTGCATAGTTCGTATGAGGGTTCACTCAGTATTATAACTCTGTGGGTTTTGATACATGTATAATATGGATCTACTAATAAACACAATATACAAAAAAGTTTCACTGCCCTAAAAATCTTCCCTTTTAACCCCTTTAAGAGAATAGCCAAATTATTATCTCCATAGTTTTGTCTTTTCCAGAATATCATGTAGTTGGTATCATATAGTATGTAGCCTTTTCATATTGGCTTCTTTCTCTTAGTAACATACAATTAAGTTTCTTCCTTGTCTTTTCAAGTCTTAGTAGCTCATTTCTTTTTAGTGCTAAGTAATATTCCATTGCCTGATATGTCATAGTTTATTTATCCATTTACCTACCAAAGGATGTCTTATTGCTTCCAAGTTTTGGCAACTATGAACAAATCTGCTATAAAATTCCATATGTAGGTTATTTATAGATATGTTTTCAGCTCATTTGTGTGATTTATGGCTCATATGGTAATAAATATGTTTAGTTCTTTAAGAAACTAAGTGGTTTTCTAAGTGGTTTTTCTAAGTAGTTGTGCCATTTTTTTATTCCTATTAATAATCAATGGGAATTCCTGTTGTTCCACATCCTCATCAGCATTTGGTGTTAAAGATTTTGGTTATGCTAATAGGAATGTACTGGTATTTCATTGTTTCTTTAATTTGCAGTTACATAATGATGTATGATGTTGAGCATATTTTCATATGCGTATTTGCTACTTGTATATCTTGTGAGATTTGGAGACATTTTTAAAGTCAATAAAGAATACATAAATAAATGTAGAGATATACACATATAGGTAAATTCAAAATATTGAACATGTCAATCTTCTAAGTTGATCTATAGATTTAACTTACTATGTACCATTGTCCTACACAGAACTGAAAACTTGAGACTTACTGGATTTTGATGCAATCCCAGTTAAAATCCTCTTAAGTTTTTTGATGAACTTAGATGGAAGTGTGAAGGGTCAGGAATGCCCATAGTAAAGTGGAAGACAGTGTATGAAATTGCATTATTTTTGTTCTAAATAGTTATACATGACAGTAGAATGCATTTTGATACATCATACATAAATGGATTATAACTTCTTATTTGTCTGGTTGTATATGATGTAGTATTACACTGGTCGTGTAATCATATATGCATATAGGGTAATAATGTCTGATTCATTCTCCTATCATTCCTGCCCCCCTCCCCCTCACCTCCCTACACTCCCTCTGCTCAATCCAAAGTTCCTCTATTTTTCTCTAGCCCCTCTCCCACCTTATTGTGATTAGCATCTGTATATCAGAGAACTCATTCACCTTTGGTTTTTGGGATTGACTTATTTCACTTAGCATAATATTCTCCAACTCCTTCCATTTACTGTCAAATGCCGTAATTTCATTCTTCTTTAAGACTTAGTATATTCCATTGTGTATATATACAACATTTTCTTTATTCATTCATCTGTTGAAGGGCACCTAAGTTGGTTCCACAGTTTAGCTATTGTGAGTTGAGCTGCTATAATCCTTGATGTGGCTGCATCACTGTAGTATGCTGATTTCAAGTCCTTTGGGTATAAACCAAGGAGTGGGATAGCTGGGTCAAATGGTGGTTTCATTCCAAGTTTTCTGAGGAATCTTCATACTGCTTTCCATAATGGTTGCACCAATTTGCAGTCCCACCAGCATTGAATGAGTATACCTTTTCCCCCACATCCTCACCAACATTCATTATTGCTTGTATTCTGGATAATTGCCATTCTGACTGGGGTGAGATGAAATCTTAGAGTAGTTTTGATTTGCGTATGAGATTGCATTTTTAATAATAGTAATTAAGGCATTGTGGCATTGATCCAGAGTGGTCAAAATGACCAATGGGAAAGTGATAGTTCTGAAAAAGATCTGCCTTTATATGGCAAATCTCTAGGTAACAGATAATTTATTCAACAAACGGTGCTATTACAATTGTCCTTAAGGAAAAAATAATGAAATTGGATCCTTACATACACTTTACAAAATTTCCAATGTATTAAAGCTGCCAGAGAGCAATAGCTTTAGGAAAATAACATAGAAGAAGGTCTTTATTACTTTAAATATAGAAAAATTTCTCTTTACAATATAAAGACAACTAATTATTAAAAAATTAATAAATTAGTCAAATCAAGAGCCATTAAAAAAGAGTCACAAGAAAGAAGAATATATTTGTAGCATATATAACTGACAAAGGGTTGGTAGACCATATGTATAAAGAGCTCCTACAGGACTGTAAGAAAAATCAGTAGAAAATCAGGGGAAGGACATGGATGTACTTTAAGAGAAAACAAACTGAGTGTTAAACAAATTTAAAAAAGATGCTCAACCTTAGAACGAGTCAGAGAAATTCTAATTTAGGTCATACTGTGTTTTCATTTTGAGAAGTCTGACAATAAACACCAAGTGTTGGTGAAGATAAGAAGTTGGGAGTGTAAAACAATTATATTGGACAAGGATTTGGTATAATCTTATATTACTGAGCATTCACCCTTCCACATCCATCCTGGAGCAGAGCTCTCCCTATGGTGTACACTGAGGATACAGGGGACAGGGATGGTTTTCAAACACTTCTCTGTGGATGTGGCTTTGCTAATGCCTCACACCCAACTTGCCCATCCAATATTGTCATCATTTCCTCCAAAACAGTGTGATGCTCACACACAGGCATTTGAGGCCCACTCCAGTTCTCTCATTCCCCACTTCAAAGGTCCTGCTCTGTCTGTAACATCATTTTGCCCCCTGGCTACCTGGGCTTCATTCTTTGGTGTCTTCTTTGCCATGTACTTTTCCATTCAATGAGGCACTTTGTTCCCTTATTTTATTTATTTATTTTTTTGTGATACTGGGGATTAAACCCAGGGGTACTCTGCCACTGAGCTACACTCCCAACCTTTGTATTTATTTTGAGACAGGTTCTCTCTAAGTTACCAAGGCTGGCCTTGAACTTGTGATCCTCCTGCCTCAGCCTCAGGATTATAGGCATGTACCACTGTACCTGGCTTTCCCATTATTTTTAAATCAATATCTCTTGGATTCTTTCCTTCCAATTCCCATGGTGCTGCCCTCATCTAAATGCTGACCTCATTTAAATTCTCATGGTTAAACTCTGAACTTTGAACCTAGAATCAGAGAGCACAGTGTTGGTGTTGGGAAGAGGTTTATTGGGTTTAAACTTTATTTCATCCTTGAACAAACAAGGTCCAGAGAGTGTTGGTGAATGATGGATCATTCACAGATGGTGGTGGAGGAATTAGAAGCCCACACACCAATGGGTGAGTCATCCAGTCTTCTTTAACAAGCTATATCACCTCATAAACATTCTTTTGAACTTATAGCCAGTTTATAGTAAATTTGTCTTATCTCTATATGCCTATAAGTTTTAAGGAAAGGATTATATCTTATTCATTTTCATATCCTTTGAAGTGATTATCAGGACTCCTTAATGCTTGTAAAACTGAAGTCAAGACATGCCTTCAGCTGGGGATGTAGCTTAATGGTAGAGCACCTTCCTAGCATGTATGAGGCCCTGGGTTTTGTCCATAGCACTGCAGACAAGACAAACCACAGAAAACATGCCTTTGTACCAAACATACTTTCTTTCCTATTCCTCACCATCTGGTTGTATCCTGCCTGACTTGGAAAGTGTTCTGCTCGGGTCCTGGTTCTACTTGAGAGCATAGTCAGATTGCTGCCCCCATCTAGCTTCCTGGGTCTGCTTGCCTTATCAAACAAATATCTTCCAGGTATCTAGTACACACTTCACAAATGTGCCCATATAATATGTCCTTTAATCCTTCCAATAATTTGCTATAAATATTCCCATTTCAAAGAAACAGATGAGGAGAGACTAGCTACACTACCAACCAGAGGTCTCACAGCTGGTAGGTAAGTAGCAGAGTTCAGGTCTACTGACTTCAAGTCTGTTTCACTTTTGATATCCCATGCTGGTAGTCCACATGGTGTAACAGATGTTTTGCTCCCTGATAACAATGTCTTGTTTGTTCTTTGTTGCACTTGTGTTCATCTTGCTTCCTTATCCAGATTACTAACTTCATGAAGGGAGGTGGTGCTAGATCACAGGTTTCTATCATGGCATCCATAGTTAGGAACAGAATACTGGAGACACAGTAGTTGTGTATTAAATCCTGTTGAGTGGCACACAAATGTAACTTATTTGTGTGTACATGTATTGCTGGGGATTGAACTCAGGGTCTTGTGCATGCCTGGCAAATGCTGTTCTACTGAGCTACACCGCCAGGCCCTCCAAATATAGTTTAATTTAACAAAAAAGCACAGCTATTAGTGGAGCCCTAAGACACTTTTTGGTTATTCCTGAATGAAATCAGCAGGGCACAGAGGGAACAAGAGGAAGGAAGAGGCTGTTAGAGAAAGCCAGATGGTAGACACAGTTAACATTTGAGCAACTGGCCAGTTATCAGTCTTGTGGTAAGGGGCTGTGGAGAGGCAACACACAGAAGGCAGTTTTTCAGGAAATACGCAATTTTACTGGAGAGTTGAGACATGTTCATGAGATGGGAACAGGCTATTTAGAAGTGGCATAAATTGTACAAGTTAACCAACCAGGTAAAGCATTCATGCACTTGAGAAAACATTGGTTGAAGGAATACCCAGAGGAGGATGTGGTTTGGGAGACAGGTTTCCAAGGTGAGAGAAGAGTGGGTAGAGATGCATTTGGCTTAATTCATGATCACCCTACTAATTATTTGGGCCATGAAGAAAGAAACTTAAGTAGGTAGGATGTTTCCTTTGAAATAAACTCCCTTCCCATTTTTCCACTGTGGGAAGCCTGTAGGGCTTTATCTCCAAGTTCTGGTGATCAGAAGTGAAGGGAACACAAATAATTTTATATGTCATCTGTGCTTGGAGGTGAGTTATGCTGACCAATTCTTGTGGTGCTGCTTAATTTCACATATTCTTGTGCATTTTCCATATAAATCAGAGATGTTTTAGCAATTCCAGTACTTTGACAACTAAACTATGTTTACAGCTCTGCATTTTCCCAAAAGTCACAAAAAGCCATTAACAGATATTTAACTATATGCATATGATATAGATATATGAGAAAACATATATAGATCAGATAATCTATAAGATCAAGACCTTTTAGATTAGAAATAATAGAATTTTAATATCTGTTCCTTCCTGTGTCAGAAATATCTCAACTACATAGAGACACCAGAAACCAATGGAAATTATTTCAAATTGAACATTATAATTTTTATGCATAATAATTAATTTTATCCATCATATTCTATGCAGTAGGTTTTTTTTTCTTTTTTTTTTTGTGGTGCTGGGGATTGAACCCAGGGCCCTGTGCTTGCACGGCAAGCACTTTACCAACTGAGCTATCTGCCCAGCCCCTGCAGTAGATTTTTAAATGTAAGAACTATTATTTCTTGGACATTCATATGTAAAATTTTAAGGTAATATATCTAGGAAAATTGAGTAATGTGATCATTGCCTATTTGTAGAAGTTTTGATTTATTTTCTGTTTGGTAGATATACATCAATTTTCTTTTTATGTGGTACAAATACATATTGAAAAGTCCTAACTTAAAAGGAATACCATTTATAATATTTTTTAAAATAGTGAATTATCTCCTGAGATCAAACACTTAACTAATAAACTTTTACAATCAGATTTCTTGGAATGTGGAGACTAACATTATACTATAAAATGTTACATTTGGCTGATGATAAAGAGAAGGTCTGGCCTCGGGGGCCCAAGTTCTAACCTGGGTGCTTGGCTTTCCATCTGCCCAAGGTAGGCAGAAGAAACAGTGAAGGACCTGATTTGAATAGTTTGGGAGTCCTTAAAATCGGATGGGCTGAGCAGGGCAGAGCAAGTGTATTGAGTAAGTTGTTTGATTTAGAAAGCAAGAGAAACTTTGGCTTCTAATAAAGCAACAACTATTACTATGGATCATTTCTAACTATTGTTACTGCCGACTCTGATGAAGTTTGCTCCAAAATGTGTATAGATAGACATACTGAATTCTCAGGCTACTCTCCCTCCCAAATTCATAAGCCATTTCTCAAAACTCTTTTAATCCTGCTCTTTAGTTTCTTGGTGTTTGACTTTGATATGACTTCAACTACTTTTCTGGGCCTCTCTTCTACTTAATCTGTATGACCTGGGGTTCACTGTCTGCTGTTCTCACATGAGCTTAGGTGGGGGACACTAGGAGTTTCTCTGCCCCCTCTTCCTCAGGCCCTTTTCTCTTTCCCTGAAACTTTCTAATGGTTTTAAGTAACAAAACTTTCATATAAAACATTCCTCATGACCTTGCAGTTAGCTGGGTCAAAGGGTTCTATGAATAAAATATAATATTAGAAATATCTTCAGAATGCATAGAAAAAAAATCAAGTTAGTGGAGATAACTTAAAGTTTTACTCTGATAGGAATTTTTATTCTGATCAGTATTTTTCTACTTCTTTATACTATTCTGTACTACAGTAAAAAGTGGCTTTTGATAAAGTATAAATATTAATTTTTAGTTATTTTAGGTTTGTTTTGTCAACATTTCATTGTCTTCTTTTGAAGCATGTCTCAACTTTGGAGGGTTTCACCCAAGAATAGATTCTTGAGCCCACTGACACTTGCAGTATTTCTGATGGTCTCAAAGGGTCCATTTAGCAGGACAGGGTCACCAATGTAGTTGAGGACAAATATCTTCCCTGCGGGTCCTTCTTTTCTGTCTTTAAAGGACACTGGTGTCCTGTCCTCAGGTGGGTACTGCTTCTTGATTGTCTTTTGGTTGGTTTGACCTAGTTTTTTTTTAGGACCCTTTAGCCCTAGGTTCAAGTAAAGCTCTTACTTTCCAATGAATGACCCAACATTGGTGTCCCTAAGACTCTTTCCTAAAGTTTCATCCTTTCTCTCAAACTTTCTGTAGCCCCTCTTGGATGGAGAGCTTACCAGGACCATATTTGAGATTTTTCTCCCAGATGAGAGGAAGCTTAGAGGGAGTAAGAGAAGTGGCATCTTCAGGAGATGCTGACTCAAAAAACCTGGTTGACTTTACAAATGAGCTGCCAACTTAAGGTGTTCAGGCACAGAGGTAGTGTTTCATACAAAGCCAAAGGCAGGTGGGATGATTTAGAACTGGGATGAAGGTAGAACTTTCAGCATTGGTTTTCTGGATGTGTGCAGTGGAATCCTTGTTAGGTACTTGGTGGGTTCACATGCCTGAGTCTTAACCTCTCCTTTCATTAGAATGGTTCTACTTTCATGAGGTGATATGTAAGGTTTCCTTTGAAGAACCAGTTTTATTGCTAAAGAAAATTTGCAATTGGCTAAACTAGAGCAGTTCTCTGAGGCAATGAAAGGTTGGCTGCAATGACATTACGTAGATTTCCTCAGACCTTACATAGGAGTATGGAACTTGCTGCAAAGACATTTACCTGCTGTGGACAAGAAGTAGCCCAAACTTAGAATAACTCTATCATATTTATAGAAGTCAGGTAAGAAGGCTTCCAAACAAACATAAGTAACCTCTGCAGTGATCTACAGTAAAATGTTCTGATGAAATGTATAATTATTCCTTATTGCTCAATTGACTGTCATAACAGGATGAAAGCAAACACATGCAGAACACATGTTCCCGGACTTCCCTGTTACTTATTGAGTGTGGCTCACATGTGCTTTTTTAAAGTAATTTCATGAGTGGAAACATAAATCTATTCCCCAGTCCTCTCCCGCTTCCAAACTAAACCAACTGAGAGAAAGAGAGAGAGAGAGAGAGAGAGAGAGAGAGAGAGAGAGAGAGAGAGAGCACAAATTATAGCGTTCTCAATTGATTAACATATCAATGGAATTTTCAAATAACATGTATACACTAACAGCATAAATAATAGCAAAGTAGCATAAGTACCAACTTTAGTCTCTAAATTTGGTATGTAACTCATTTGTATACTTTTCCATTAAAAAAATAAGAATGGGGAGAAAAATTAAAATTGAGTAAAGGTTTTCAGAACTCTTAAAGTAGCCCCATGAATTCCAGATTTCCTCAGAACACAAATTGAAACCCATAAATTTAATGCTGCTGAATAATGACTGCAATGCCTTGTTATTTAATGATGCTTTATATTCATCTTTTTTCTTTTTTTGGTACTGGGAATTGAACCCAGGGTGCTTAACCACTGAGCCACATCCCCAGCCCTTTTTTGTATTTTATTTATAGACAGAGTCTTGCTGAGTTGCTTAGGGCCTTGCTAAGTTGCTAAGACTGGCTTTGAACTTGTGATCCTCCTGCCTCAGTCTCCCGAGCTGCTGGGATCATAGGCATGTGCCACCAAGCCCCACTATCTTCATCCTCTTTAATATGTTACCTTGGGTTTATTTTCTAAATATAAATATGATTCAGTTTTTTAACATACCTTTCTTAGAAACTAACAGAAGAAGTAGCAAAAATATAAAAATATAACAAATTAAAAATCACAACTAATTAACTTGAATATGTAGATATATACATACATACATGTATAATATTATATACATATTATTTTGCATCTAACAGGGCACACAAATTATTTTCATGTAACCACCAAAAACAGTTATAAAATAACTTAAATTTCCCCCAATTTGATATTATGCAGACCATATTTACTAATTATAATGTAATAATTAGAAATCAACAATAGTAATAATAAATAATTTTAAAAAGCTAACTGTGATCTGCTGGGTTAGTTTGAAAATTGGATGACTTCAAGTCCATGGCTGTTTCCTCAGTGCCTTTGCATAACTCAAGGCACACCTCATTCTATACACAACTGCAATAGAAATGCAAACAGTCAATTCTAAGACCCTGCATATGGAATAGGTGGAGCAAGGAAAGACTTCTTGAGAAGCAACAAGAAGTATATGTGATTAGACCTTATCTTTAGGTTTCATTTTGATTCATCTATTAAAAAATATGATATCTGGGAGCAGTTAAACATGTGTTTTAAGTCAGTGGAGAGAGAACCACAGAGCCTCTAGCTGGTTGTCTATTGCTTATCAAAACTTAATGGCAGGGGCTAAGAATCTTAGCATCATTATTTCACTTGTGTTAAAACATCAGGAAATGGCTTAATTAAAAAAATGAGTTAGCATATAATGGAAATATTCACAGGTAATAATGTCTTAAACTCATGATGAACTTAGTTGCTGCTCTTCCATTTACATTGAAACCAAACCTGCCACAGTACTGAGAAGCACTTGGGTTTCTGAAATGGCTCCATTCCCAGATGTTGCTGCGGATAACTCTTTTCCTTATTGGAAAAGTAGAATTTCTAGAAGACATAGTAGATTATGAGTTTACTGAAAAGGGTTGAACATCTAGAGGTTAGCGTAGCAACTCACCGTGTTCCAAGAAAAGTGCGTATTCACTGACTGGCATTGTTAATATAAGGTCAGGTTTTGCACACCCAAATTGGAGATTTGGGAAAAGAACCTGGAGTTGAGGGACAAGAGAGCCGGAGAAGGAAAAAAGAGAATAGATTAAGCCATGGCATGGAGTAAAGGCTGGAAGTAGGGCTTTACGATGCAGCATGAGAGTGTGGTAGGGCAGATGTTTGAAAATAGAAATAAAAGCCAGCTGGAGGAGATGGAAGTCCTATGGACTTCAGTAAGCCACCTTGTACTGAGGACAGAGAACAGATCTGCTCTGATGTGGTTGGTCAGGGTGTGGGGTAGGTAAGGGAGGTGTGAAGCCATACCTGGTGTATCTTGGAGCGGTTGTAAGTATCTCTGTGTCAAACCAATATTTCAACTTAAACTTTGGGATAGGGTGTGTGTGATAGGAGCCTTAGCATTTATAGTCCTGTCTGTGTGAGCTTACAGCACATCTCATCACAGAAAAGTAAAGTATAGTTTGTGCCTTTTGTTTGATGATCATAGCCCACTATAAAGATCATTCTTATAAGAAAACAGTGAAGACATCACCTGGTGTGTCAATGGTTGGGTCTGGAAGACAGGGTATTATATATTCTACAATTTCTGCATGGGGTGAATAAATAAAGAATACTCATTCTCATTTTTTTGAAAAGTCAATAATAAATGAGCCTCCCTCTTTCTCAGTTACTGCCAACTCAGGGGTATTTGATTAATTGTTTTATTTTTTGGGTAGTCGTCCTCAGCAGGTCTTGCTTCTTCTAATAATTTTTTCTTAGAATGAAAGAAGTGTCATTGCTTCTTCACAAAATGAAGGATTGCTTCTTGATTTGGTGTATTTTCCTAACAGATTAATGTCTGTCCTATGTTGCAGCAGGTGAACAACCTGAGGTAGGAGGGTTGAGACCAGCTGTGTGTGTACAAGGCCTTCACAGCACCTTCCCTGTTCTGGGAAGACTAGTCTTGTTGGAAGCCCTGCCTGCATTTCTAGGTCAAAAATAGAAAGGCGTTGTGTATTTTAGAATCTTGGAAACCCTCTTCCAATTTTAAGTCTGTCGAGTGCTTCCTGGGTAGAAAACCTCTCAGTCCTCACCACAGTGGTAGTTCTGCCATTTCTAATACTTCTGCCTTTGAGTTGGGCCCAGAAATTTGATGGCACTCCAACTCAACAGCTACACATTCTACCTCTTCAGAGACTCTTAGTAGCAGAATTCCCTCTATAAACTTGAAGATATCCCATCTCTGGGTAGCTTAAGTTACTTCTCCATTTCCATCTTTGGAATATATTTTGACTCCTTTCTTTGAGAGCTTTATAATGTTTCAATGTCATTCTTAAGATACAGCAGGAAAAACACCAGGCTTAAGGCCACAAGATCAGTGTTCAGGGCTGGGGTTGTGGTCAGTGGTAGAGCACTTGACTGGCACGTGTGAGGCACTGGGTTTGATTTTCAGTACCACATATAAATAAATAAATAAAATAAAGGTTCACTGACAACTAAAAATTTTTTTAAAAGTCAGTGTCAGGCCCTATCTGTTTGTAATCATAGGAACAGCCATGTTCTATTCATCCCCAACCTGGCACTTTGCTACTCCCTTTATACAATTAGTTGGTGGTATTCTGCTATTTAAATTTAGAAGACCCTGACTCCAAAGTCTATGTTTCACTGTCCTCTGTGTGCCCACAAAAAGCAACCACTGATTGGGAGAGCTCCTTACACATTTTGCCTTTTTATCTAATTCTTGGTGACCACCCAGCTGACGGTGTCATTAAAGATATACTCAGCTGTGGGTTGGTCATTCCATTGCAGGGATGTATGTTTGTGTCCATGGTGGGACTTTTGCATTATTTGAGATATTACTCAGCAAATCAAGTAGCCACTCCCATCCCCACCATATCATCTATATTTTTAAATGACCTATTGAGAGCTTTTTCCCTATTACTCTGTAAAGCAAGAAGTATTGTCTTGTCACAAGCTAAAGAGCAATAGCACCCGATGTTTTGGTAAATTTTCAGAATTTGTGAGTGCCTAGAGGAAACTTACAAATTAGGATATGTTGAATGTCCTGGCAGCCTGTGGAAATTTCTATTTAATTCAACACTGTTTGCAGACTGTTTTCCCTAAAAAGAATTGTGATGTTGGAATATCAACACCTGCCACAAGTTAGTCTTTTTACCTCATTTGCATGGGGAAAACTATATTTTTATGTAGCAGGTACCTTGATTTAATAAATATTTAATCAAATGATTTGAAAATTTAGATCCTGTTGGTTTTTAGCCATGAACAGCTCTTTTCAATGTCAAGAATGGATCTCTGATATTGCTACAAAATACTGTATATATGAGAATACATTATAAATCATAGGTTATAGGTGAATACATAATGCAGTTAAAATCTAGTTTCAATCTTATATTATAAATTTGGATAAAATCAAACTCATCTTTCAATCAGAAGACCAGAAAGAGCCAGTTCCAATTTCCTTCTACTTTTCAAGGCTGTTGTATTTCCACTTACTTCTCTATGCCTGAGATTTTTGCACAAACAGGGTGGGTGTCAGTTCTTTGTACTCTCATGTTTCACTCTGGACCTGTCCAGGAGGGTAGAAACATATCTACTCACATCCAAATCAGAACTGTCCACAGAGGACACAACTGTCTCCTCTTGTGGAAGTGGAGGTCCCTGCTGTGAGGTAGTGTGCATATTGCTTTTGTAGTGAAAGTAGCTCTGTTTCACCTCAGTGTGTAGGATTTGCAGTGGTCTTAAGAGAATTGTAGCCAGAGCTCATTTGGTAAACAAGTTGCCCCAACTCATCTCTTTGTACATTATGAAATGCTTCTATCCTGTCTTACTCCATGTTACTTTTCTTGCCTTGTCTGTTGTCTTTATTTTTGTATTCCTTCAGAACACAGGGATGGGTGAATAGTGATGTCATAAAACAAACAAACAAAAAAAAGTCAATGCTTTTTAACATTAAACATAAAAACACTGATAAAATTCATATTCCTATGACTGTCATTGGTAGGTGAACATTTTTCCCTCCAAATGAATCCCTAGGTAAGGAACATTAAATTGTATAAAAGAACATGTGGCAATTCAGTTCTCAAGCATACTGGTGTTCTGTTGCCTGAAAGTAATACTTATATTTACACATTCCTATTTCTACATAGAAGTCATTTTGGGACTGGTCACAGTGACACATGCCTGTAATCCCAGTGACTCTGGAGGCTGAGGCAGAAGGATTACAAGTTCAAGGCCAGTCTCAGCAATTTAGCAAGACCCTGAAGCGCACACACACACACAAAGATAGGACTAAGGATTTAGCTCAGTGGTAAAGTGCCCACAGCATTTTAGGATTTTGGACCAGGGAAAACGAAGTCCATAAGTTACAGAGGAATACTGTGGTATTTGATTAACCATTTTAAATATTCAAAACATTTCGGGTGCCAAAATTCTTTATAATAGATCCCATGTTTCTTTCTCTCTTCCTCCCTCTTCACCCTCTCTCTTGTGGTACTGAACTATATCCCTGGCACTTTTTATTTTTATTTTGAGACTCCCTAAATTGCTGAGGGATTTGTGATTCCCTTGCCTCAACCTCTCAAGTTGCTGGGATTAGAGGTGTGCATCACTGTGCCTGGCTTTATCTTCTCTTTCTAAAAATTTCCTTTTGTTCTCTATTGAGCTTTGTGTATTTATTCCTTTCACATTTTCTTCACACATGTGCCACATGACTTGTGCATGTATCTGCAGGGGAAAAGCCATATGGGGGTCTGAATTTGGGTGTCTCGTTGCATTGTTTGTGAGAGAAGTTTAACTCATTCATGAGGATTGACCTCTTTGAAAACCCAAAGGCAGGTCTATTCACTGAGAGAGGTTAAATTGGGATGCAGCTTTAAGTGTAAGGTCTGAGGTGGAGAAGGGGTGAGAAGATGTATTTTCATGTTGAGGGTAACTGCCTTGGCTCCCCACTGTACCATGGCACCAAGTGCATAATGGGTATTCAGTAGGTAACTGTTGAATGCACAGATGAGTGAGAGAGCCAGAGGAGGTATCTTTATAGAGAACTTGAGGCAGTAGCAGGGTAAATAATCTTGCTTTAAGAGGAAAATACTAAAGGGTTGAGCAAATCTATATGGAAATGAAAGATTTTATGATTTTTCTGTTTTCTTACCATTTTGAAACCATAGGAAAGAAAGACACAAACAAAGAAGATTTATGGGAGATACTAGTATTCAGAAGAGTCACTTTAAAAAAATAGCTATTTTTTAAAAATAGCAAGTCCCCAATTCATAAAAGTCTCTTTGGGGGAACCTGGCCAAAGAAAGGGCATTTTGATAGAAGGACTACAAAAGCGGAAGTGCAGTAGATCCCCCCACCCCAACATCGCTGAGTCCAAACTTCAGTCATAAAGCAATTTGTTATTATAACTGCTGGCACTCCTAATAGCTCTCTCTTTTTTTTAAATTTATTTTTATTGTAAACAAATGGGATACATGTTGTTTCTATTTGTACATGGAGTAACAGCATACCATTTGCGTAATCATACATTTACATAGGGTAATGATATTTGATTCATTGTTATTTTTTCCTTCCCCCCCACCCCTCCCACCCCTCTTTTCCCTCTATACAGTCCCTCCTTCCTCCATTCTTGCCCCCGTCCCATCCCCCATTATGTGTCATCATCCGCTTATCAGTGAGATCATTCACCCTTTGGATTTTTGACATTGGCTTATCTCACTTAGCATGATATTCTCCAATTTCATCCATTTGTCTGCAAATGCCATAATTTTATCATTCTTTATAGCTGAGTAATATTCCATTATATATATATATATTATATATATATAATATATATATATATATATATGTATGTATACACACCACAGTTTATTTATCCATTCATCAACTGAAGGACATCTAGGTTGGTTCCACAATCTGGCTATTGTGATTTGAGCAGCTACGAACATTGATGTGACTGTATCTCTGTAGTATGCTGATTTTAAGTCCTTTGGGTATAGGCCGAGGAGTGGGATAGCTGGGTCAAATGGTGGTTCCATTCCAAGTTTTCTAAGGAATCTCCACACTGTTTTCCAGAGTGGCTGCACTAATTTGCAACCCCACCAGCAATGTATGAGTGTACCTTTTTCCCCACATCCTCACCAACCTATTGTTGCTTGTGTTCTTGATAATAGCCATTCTAATTGGGGTGAGATGGAATCTTAGGGTAGTTTTGATTTGCATGTCTCTTATTACTAAAGATGGTGAACATTTTTTCATATGTTTGTTGATTGCTTGTAGATCTTCTTCTGTGAAGCGTCTGTTCATATCCTTAGCCCATTTGTTGATTGGGTTATTTGTATTCTTGGAGTAGAGTTTTTTGAGTTCTTTATATATTCTGGAAATTAGTGCTCTATCTGAAGTATGAGTGGCAAAGATTTTCTCCCACTCTGTAGGCTCTCTCTTCACATTGCTGATAGTTTCCTTTGCTGAGAGAAAGATATTTAGTTTGAATCTATCCCAGTTGTTGTTCCTAGTTTTTATTTCTTGTGCTATGGGAGTCCTGTTGAGGAAGTCTGATCCTAAGCCAACAAGTTGAAGATTTGGACCTACTTTTTCTTCTATAAGATGCAGGGTCTCTGGTCTGATTTCAAGGTCCTTGATCCATTGTGAGTTGAGAGATAGGGGTTTAGTTTCATTCTGTTGCATATGGATTTCCAGTTTTCCCAGACCATTTGTTGAAGAGGTTATTTTTCTCCATTGCATATTTTTGGCACCTTTGTCTAGTATGAGAAAATTGTATTTATTTGGGTTTGTGTCCATGTCCTCTATTCTGTACCATTGATCTACCTGTCTATTTTGGTGCCAATACCATACTGTTTTTGTTACTCTTGCTTTGTAGTACAGTTGAAGTTCTGGTATCGCGATACCCCCTGTTTCATTCTCCCTGCTAAGGATTGCTTTAGCTATTCTGGGATTCTTATTTTTCCAGATGAATTTCATGATTGCTTGCTCTATTTCTGTAAGGTACGTCATTGGAATTTTAATTGGAATTGCGTTGAATCTGTATAACACTTTTGGTAGTATGGCCATTTTGACAATATTAATTCTGCCTATCCAAGAACATGGGAGATCTTTCCATCTTCTAAGGTCTTTCTCAATTTCTTTCTTCAATGTTTTATAGTTTTCATTGTAGAGATCTTTTACCTCTTTGGTTAGATTGATGCCCAAGTATTTTATTTTTTTTGAGGCTATTGCAAATGAAGCTGTTTTCCTCATTTCCCTTTCAGCTGTTTCATTGCTTGCGTATAAAAATGCTTTAGATTTATGCGTGTTGATTTTATAGCCTGCTATTTTGCTGAATTCATTGATGAGGTCTAGAAGTTTTCTGGAGGAGTTTTTTTGGATCCTCTAAATATAGAATCATGTCATCAGCAAAAAGTGACAGTTGATCTGGGGGTCCTGGCAGCAGGGAGCAGTCAGTCGATGTGAGGGCCCCAGAGGCAGGGAGTGATCGATCGGGCTGAGGGATCCTGGAGATGGGGCTCAGTCAGTCTGGTCAGGGGTCCTACAGGGCCTGGCTGTTGTCTCAAAATGGTGGCAACCACGTGTAATCAAACCTGCAGGTACTGTGACAGAGAACTTCCAGTCAACAGCAGGCAGCTGGTGCTCCACTGGTGGTCGGTAATCAGTTTGCTGACTGTTGTGGGACGATCGGGAGGTGAACCTCGTGTGTTGGGTGATGGATAGGTGTAAGGCAAGCGATGGACAGGCAAGAGGCAGGCAAATGGCGGATGATAGATGCTTGACAGTGAGCAATCTGCACTCAAAAAAGGCGTGGATATGCTGGCAGACTGCAGGTCATCACAGCAGACAAATGGGGTAAACAGCAGGGGATCGATAAGCAGCAAAAACTGCCTCACCAAGAAACAGATATCTTCTGCTTGAAACCGGAGTTACAGAGCGAGAAGGAACGCAGCCTCCCTCTAGTCCGCCATCTTGTGAGGAACCCCTGATAGCTCTCTTTAAAAAAAAAAAAAAAAATTTTTTTTTTTTTTTTTTTTTAGTTGTTGATGGACCTTTATTTTATTCATTTATTTATATGCAGTGCTGAGAATTGAACCCAGTGCCTCACACATGCTAGATAAGTGCTGAGCCACAACCCCAGCCCCTTCTGATTCCTGATTCAAAGCAACTAAAATAAGGTTTCTGGCTCTGAAGGACAGAGCAAAACTATGTTAGAAAAGGATTGGATACTTAAAAAAAAAAAGTATTGCAATTTTGGAGACTTGGAACCTAGCCCAGCCCCATTGCTAACTTAACTGGTTTGTTTCAGATCTTTCATTTTCCTTCTCTGGGTCTATCTCCTCCTCTGTAAGGACATAGAGCATTCAACTGATGAAAATTCCCAGCTCTGAAAGTGCCAAAAATCACACAGATAAAACTCAGATATTAGAATGCCAAAGTACCTTTTTTTGATGGATAGAGACACCCAAAATGATCATACCTAAGTTGAATTTCTTTCTATGATTTTTCTGAAGTTGTTAACAGTTTAGCTAATAAAAAGTTTCAATGACTGAAAACAGAACAAGCCACATGCTTACATTTTTCTGTGGATTATCTCACTTAGTCCTTAAAATAATCCAGCGAGGTTATTAATGTTGTCAACTCCGTCCATTTTACAGTTGAAAGAATGGGACTTAATTTAAAGAACTTGGACCAGATCATACAGAGTGGAGGAGTCAGAATTTGAACCCAAGCCTCTATGTCATTGCACTGAGAACACATAACTCTTTCTGTGGTGTAAATCTTGTACAAATTACCTTTAAGGATGATGATCAGATAAAATAAAATTATGTATGTCTAGTACTGTTTGTGACACATGGTAGCTATTCAGTTAATATTATCTCTCCCCTTTTTTACTCTCTTTACTAAATACGGGCAGTTGAGGGAAAATTTATCTTTCAAAAAGTGGCTGATCTATCTAGTGTAGTTTAGAATGATTCTGCCTAATGATAGGAGAGCCTAAGGTTGGATTCTATGACTTTAACATGAAGCCTCATGGAGAATTTGAGCTACTGTGTGGGTGTATGTGTGTGGTGTGTGTGTATGAGAGAGAGAGAGAGAGAGAGAGAGAGAGAGAGAGAGAGAGAGAATCCTTCTCCTTTCTTCTTAATTCAAGTCATTTCCTTCTTATTCCCTGAAAAACAATTAAAATATGTTTTATTTTTTAAATAAGGAAGAAGATCCCTGACTTTCTCTCACCAGGCAGCTATCACCACACAGAACATGTTGAGGAAGTGGGTGTTCCTTGCTTTCTATTGTTAGTCTGATGAGAATGAGGGTGGAGAGCACTTTGGAAAAATATTTGTGTAAGGAGGAGAGACAGAAGTGAGCTGAAGGAGAAAAGTCTTTTGTGTGTCCCAAACTGGGGGCACCTTGATTTCTTAGAAGACATTTCCTTGAGGTATTTAGACATGATTTCCTCAAGGAGTATAGTATTTAAATGTTACCTCAGGTTCTAGTGCTTTTAACAGGTCATTATTTTCTATTTTTTTTTTTTTCACTTCTTAGTTCAGGAACTCAGTGTACTTTCTTATGATTCTAGGAAGGAAGGAATAGTGCCTGCATGTTGACCCATGGAAGATAGAGTGCTAGATGCTGCTGTTGATAGAGCTAATATTTATATAGACTTACTGTGTACCAGGCACTGTTCTAAACTTTATATACTAGCTCAATTCTTACAACAGTTTCTGAGAGAGTTTTACTATTTTGCTTCATCAAAATGTGTTGATGGAACTTTCTTGATCTCACTAGAAGATGCTAATGTAAGTTTTTTCACACAACTATATCTCTAGTGACACCTGATTTATGAGAGCAATTGCAAATTGTCCTGCACTGTAAGACTCTGAAATATAAAATGCACCCCAGTTTTAAAGAAGTTAAAATAAGAAACTATATATATATATATGTTTGAATTAATAAAATAGGGAACATGAAAATGTGGCATATATATGTATTACTGTATTGCATATATATTATATGTATAATGGATTACTATAAAAAAGTGAAATCCTGTCATTTGCAACAATATGGATAGAACTGGAGGAGTTATGTTGAGCCTGGCACAGGATGACAAGTACCACATGATCTTACTCATGTGGAATATAAGATGGTTGCTCTCTTACAAACTGAAAGTAGAACAGCAAGTTACCAGAGGCTGAGGACACGTCGATCCGTGAGTACTAAGTTGCAGTTAGATAGGAATAGGGAGTTCTGGTGTGCTATTGCATAGTAGAGTGAACGTAGATAACAACAATGTACTATATATTTAAAAAGCCAGAAGAAAGTGTTTTTTAAATATTTTCACTATAAAGAAATGATAAATATTTGAGGAGATAGATGTATTTACCTTGGTTTAAACATTACATAATGTATATACATGTATCAAAACATCACACATGACCCTATAAATCTGTACACATTTATGTAAAAAATGAATTTAACAAAGAAGAATTAATAAATAGGATACCGCTCCCCTTTTACAGAAGAGAAACCTGAGGCAAAAGAGGTTAAATAAATTTTCCAAAGTTATATGATGGCATTTTAATCTACAGAGTTTGGTCCAAGAGTCCTTGCTTCGGCTTTCATTATTTTCCCTCTCTACTGTACATTGACTTTGAGCCCATGCCAAGACGTGGACAGACAGACCAAGAATTGTGGCAAATTGCTAGGTGCAGGGGTCCACACTTCTAATTTCAGTGACTCAAAGCCAACTTCAGCAATTTACCGTGACTCTAAGTAACTTAGTGTGACCCTGTCTCAAAATAAAAAAAAGGGTTGTGGATGTGGCTTAGTGATTAAGTACCCCTGGGTTTAATTTCTGGTACCTCCCTGCCTTAAAAAAAAAAAAAAGTTTTGTATGTAGAACTACTTTAATTTAGCCTTTTAATCTAAATTAATATGAACCTATCAAATTCTTTTGAACAAATATGAGCTTACTAAAATGGATGAGAGTATTTATATGGATTTGAATTTAAGTGGATCGAACTCTTCTGAAATAGAGGTATCTATTTAAAATGAATTGTAAATGGTTAGAAGCAGCCATAGAAAGACCAGAATTTATTTGAAAATGATCCTTGTTGACTCAATAAACTACTCTGAACAAATCAACTATCTTTTGTGCTAGAAAAGTGTGTTTTGAGCTGACCAGAGACAATTTTAGAAATTGTTCTGGGCCTTTAGAGCCAGTCTGAATGTCCAGCATAGGAAGGGAGTGAGTCAACATTTACTGAGAACTAGTATGTGCTAAGTGTTGTTCTGAGCATTCTACAAACAGTATTTCCTTCAATCTTCAGAACGATGGTGTGAGGTAGTGAGTGTTATCTTCCTTTTTGTAGAATGGAAACCTAGATATCTAAGGCTCAGAGATGTCCAAGTAGTTGGTAGATGGGAGATTTGGGATTCAGACTCGGTTCTGCTTGACTCCATGTTTCTTACTTGTAAGGTATCATACCACAGCTCACTTTAAAACCCACTATGCCTTAAGAAGAAAATGAGCAACTGATGTGAAGCTTTGGGTAGGGTAAATATTGTACTGTGAATCAGGAGATCGAAGTACTAGGCTGTGCAGATTAGTTAACCTTTTTGGGTTCTGTGTTATCCTTTAGATTGCATTATTTTGTTTTCCTTTTCTCTGCATTCTTCTTCTGCCCTGGTCTTCACATACTGATCAAACACCTATTTTCTTTCCTTAGGATTAGAAAGTCAAACCCAGCCAGACATGGTGGCGAATGCCTATCATCCCAGTGGCTCAGGAGGCTGAGGCAGGAGGATCATGAGTTCAAAGCCAGCTTCAGCAAAAGCAAGGCACTAAGCAACTCAGACTCTATCTCTCAATAAAATACAAAACTGGGCTGGGGATGTGGCTCAGTGGTCCAGTAACCCTGAGTTTAATCCCTGGTACAAAAAAAAAAGTCAAATTCAGAGAGTCAGAGGTGTGAGTATTTATTTTAAAATTGAAAAGAAAAAAAAGGCATCTGCTGTCTGAAAAGTACAAACTATGACTGATGTTGATAGTATCTAAATCTTTGAGTTGTGGAACTTGTTTAGTTTTCCCTTTATGATGCCTTGGTTAGCATTTTAATATGAGTAGAAAACAAAACTCAAAGATCACTAGCAGACTTACCTGTATGATTCTTCACCTATGAAAACTAAATACATTTAATTATTGATATAACAGAAATAGTTTCATCCAAGACTTTGAATTCCACTCAAATGGGTTTTGAGAATTCTAGAATATTGATTTTAATCAATATTTTAATATTGAATTTTCTCCTGTTTTAATTGATACAAAAACATAGAAATGTCCAACTTTTCCAAAATTAAGAGAGGAAATAAGGTAGCCACAGTGTGTTTTCTTTCACATTCTTATTGCAGGATTGGAGTTGCTTTCTGCTTCAATTTGAGGGGAACTCTACCTCTCCCCCCTTTCTCAAATGCCTAAATGTTATCTGGACCCACTTTCAATTCTTAACTCTTATTTCGGAATAACTTGGAACCAAGTGAAGTGCTATGATGGCCTTGTTAGGATGTTTATACTCAACCAGGAAAAATCTAACTTTTATTTCTTAAATACTGTGAAGGATCTTTTAGAGAGGATTTCTGTTCCATGTCATTAATACTGGTGACCCACACATGCATATAGAACCTATTAACATGGGAAGCTCTCCTCTATAAAGTGCCACCCTGCATAGTGTGCAAATAGAACTAGGAATGTTTGTAGAGGCTCTGCCCATATCCACTGGTCAGTCATGTCTGAGACGGGAGGTCCCAGATCTGCACTAAGGCTCTCTGAGGAAGTACCTTGCAGTGACTCTTAGATGTCAGCATTAGGATTTTTGAGCATAAGGTAAGTTACTAAGTTGAGGATGGGTTGGGGGAGGCAATCTTGATATCTATAGAAACCAACCTCTAGAAAGCTTTGAGTATTAGAGCAAAGTTTCAGAATATGGGCCTTTGTGGAAAGAACAAGGAGAGAAAAATCACCAGCATCTAATAGAGGGCATCTGGCCTGTGTGTGGACTGGTAAATATGGGCATTTGAATGGGCAAGTAGACTTGTCTCTGGCAATAGGATAGCTGGATATTTTTCTAATTTTCAGGAGAGTTTATTGGCATTAGAAGTGGAAGGATAAAAATAAATAGAGCTTCACCAGGGAGAGATTTCATTTCTAGTTGGAAAGTTATTTTGGACTGGCATCTATTTAGAAGAATGCAAAAAGATGATTGCAAAGGACCCAATGCAACCATGGTTAGGTATTGCTGGTGCAAACAAAATTTTCTTCTTTAAGGTGGACTTTTGTTTTAGTCAATATTGAGAAACTGAGTTTTCAGCAGTTTTTGTTAGAATACCATGGTGTAGGTGTAGGTAAATGAACCTTTAGCTACAGACCTGTGGTATCTGAGTACTAATAGCCCCAATATGGAACTCAGTTCTCAAGTAAGCAGTAATATTCCAGAGAAGTCTGATTTAGTAAATAGTACATATTAATAATGCATAAAGAAGCCACAAGTCAAATTTTACTTATGAATTAGCAATGTCTTGAAGGAACTTTAATAACGTGAAAATGAATAGGATAAATGAAATTGCATAGTTATCAAGAAAAGAAAAGCCAGTGATCTAGCTCTAGGAAACTGAAAAAGGAGGGAGAATTGGAATCACTTCCACTCCAAGAATTTCTATGATACCTTAAAATATTATCCTTCCTCCTTTCTCTTATCAGTTTTTGTTCTGTATGGTCTGTAGATAATAGTGATTATTATCTTATTATTGATTTTCATTCTCACTGGTACTATAATATGTATGTTAAATGAAAACTAAACTTATTTACAATTTCAGTAGCATCTCATTTAGGGAGTTATTAGGTCCTCATGGAAAGTGAACACTGTATAACCCTCTCTTCACTGAATGCCTAGACACATAGGTTTTATATAGAAGCACTTGTTGAACTGAATATTAAGTGCTACTTCGTTACTGGATAACTCACTATTTTCTAATAAACTAATAAAAATGCATTTGTTTGTATTTTTCAGGTGAATCACTGAGTTCTTCATTATGTCTGATGGAGATTATGATTACCTCATCAAGTTTTTAGCTTTGGGAGATTCTGGAGTAGGGAAGACCAGTGTACTTTACCAGTACACAGATGGTAAATTTAATTCCAAATTTATCACGACAGTGGGCATCGATTTTAGGGAAAAGAGAGTGGTAAGTCCTATATTCTTCTATACAAAAATATAATCTCTGAGTAAACATTTGCCTGTTCAGTTTACCTCATAGGAATTAGGAGGACAAAGGTTGGGATTTAAAATTAAAGGGTACCTATGAAAGTGTGTTCTTTTTAATCCAGGCAACAGGATTGAAAAGGCTATGCTGAAGGATGCATATAAAACAAGCAGACAAAGTAAAAGTGAGCAATTTTTTCAAATTTTCCCTTGGTTCTCTTTTGGCCCATATCCTCCCTTGGAAACCCCACAAAGTTATTTGTGTACCTTTGTAAACCCTGCCAACCACCCTCTTCCACATACCCCCATATTGCAGCTAGGTGTATCTTTCACCTTTGGTAGCTTATAATTTTAAATGGCATTTATCTTAATTAAAGCCTCAGCAATTCCACATGGAACGCTGAGTGATGGAACTCATCACTGTGGCCCAGAGGATGAAATTAGAACAGGAGTGGGAAATGCTAGTGGTGGACATGATGCTTTGTGGAATGATAAGGGGAGAGGTTTTGTATATACATATATACAAACACATATGTACATTTATGTATACCTATGTGCATGTACATATATGTACATATATGTATATATACATATAATAAGCAAAATTTGTATTTTATTTAATGAATTACAAGACCTAAAGTTATTTTAGGGGTAGAAGGGAAGGTAGGAGGTCATTGTGTCATAGTTGCAGAGTAGGAAAATGACCATGGACTACATTTTTGCTGAAAAAATCTGGTGACCATGAATCAGATCAAGTTGTCAGGAGATTAATGACAATAACCCTTCCATGCAGCGTGTTCTACCAGGGGAGTTACAAGGTCCCTGACTTCCAGGACAGAAGCATTAATTTCCTTTTACCCACTCTAGGTCTTTTTCCTTACTACCAGAAAGTCTTATAGAGACTTAAACCCACTAGGTAAGAAAAGGATCCTAATTAGATTTTTAGTGTTGACATACAATTAATTAGAGTTACAGGTTCTTCACCTGCAGACTCAACCAAGCCCAGGTTGTGTATTGTGTAGTTCGGCCTACAGTGATTGTGTCTGTACTAATCATGAACAGAGTTTTTTTCTTATCATTATTTCTTATCCTCAATAATGCATATAGCAACTGTATTTCATAGTATTAATATTGTATTGGGTATAATAAGTGATCTAGAGAGGATCTAATATATTTGGAAGGATATGTGTAGGTTATGTGCAGATACTACACCATTTTATGTGATAGATGGAGCATTTGTGGCTTTTGGTATCCTTGAGGGTCCTGGAAACCAGTGTCTGCAGATGCTGAGGAATGACTGTTTATGTATATAAAAACTTTTGCTACTTCTCATTTTATAACTTTGTTTTTTGTTTAAAAATAGATTTGTTGATATGCAGAGCATAATAAGCAAAATTATGTATTTGAGGTGTAGATTTCAACATTTTTAAGCATATTCAGAGTTGTGTAACCATCACAACTATTTAAATTTAGAAACCCCATACCTGTTAATAGTCTTTCCCCATTCCTCTGCCCATCAGCCACTTTGTATCTGTTCTCTTTGGATTTGCATATTCTGGATACATTATATAACAGAGTCATGTAATATGTGGCCTTTTATATCTGGGTTCCTATACTTAGCACAGTGTTTTTAAGGTTTGTCCTTCTTTGGCATTTATCAGGACCTCATTCCTTTTTATGTCTGCATAATATTCCACTGACCTATTGATGGTCATTTTCAGTTATTTCTCTTTATCTATTATGTGCAATGCTTCTATTAACATTAATACTCAATGTTTTGTAGGTGGGTATGTGTTTTAAATTCTCTTGGAAATATGCCTAGGAGTGAAATTTTTGGCATATGATAATTTTTAGAGAATGGCTATATTCTTTCAAAGGTTCTATACCATTTTGCATTCTTACCAGTCAATATATGAGGGTTCCAGTTCTTCCACATTCTCCCCAACACTGGTTCTATTTCTATTTGGTTCTAACCATTCTTATCTGCATTATATGAATATGAATTATATATGATTATTCCATGTTGTGCATTATAAATATGTTTATAAATATCAATTATAAGTAGAAAAGAATCAACACTAAAACAGTTCTAAGGAGGAAATTTATGGCTTAAAATACCTATATTGTTAAATAATATCTCATCAATAATTTAACCTTCTATCTTAAGAAACCAGAAACAAAGGAATAAACTAAATCCAAAGCAAGCACAGGGAGATAATAATTAAGATTAGAGTGGAGCTGGGTGAGGCAGTGGCACAGTCCTATGATCATAGCAACTTGGCCTCAGCAACTTAGGCCCTAGGTAACTTAGTGAGACCTATGGCTGGGGATGTGACTCAGTGGTCAAGCAGTTAAGTACTCCTGGGTTCAATCCCTGGTACCAGAAAAAAAAAAAAAAAAAAAAGAAAAGAAATAAGAAAAGATTACAGTGGAAATAAATAGATCTTTTTCTTGAAAACATCATTTAAATCCTAAAATAAAAAATGAAAGGACAACTCTACCAATCTTATATAAATAAAAAGTTTGTGAAGAAATACTATAAACAACAGTGTGCCAAAAATTAGATAATATAGAAATAGATGAATAATTTTCTTTCTTTCTTTCTTTCTTTCTTTTTTTTTTTTTGTGGTGCTAGGGATTGAACCCAGGGCCTTGTACTTACAAGTGAAGCACTCTACCAATTGAGTTGTCTCCCAGCCCAGATGAAGAATTTTCTACACACAAATGACTGAAACCTATTTAAGAATCTAAGTTGACTTATAACCAATAAGGTGATTGAATTAGCCATCAGTTTCTCACAAAGGGAAGTCCAGGCCCAACTTGTTTATTGATGAATTTTATCAAATGCTTAAAAAGGAGCCAATTCTTCCCAAGCTCTTCTGAAATCTAAAAAAGGTGGGAACCTTCCCAACTCATTTTATGAGGCCAATATTACCCTGATACCAAACTCAATAAAGACATTCTGAGGGTGGGGATAAAAACTACAGAACAATGTCTCTGCTGAATATAGACACCAAGATACTAGCAAACACAATCCAGCAACATTTTAAAAGGATTACATACCCTGACTAAGTGGAATTTATCACAGGAACAGGAAGGTTGTTTTGCCACACAAAAATCAATTGATGTACCTTATTAAGAAAATTAAGAAATAAAACCACATGCTCATCTCAGCAGACATAGAATAAATATTTGACATAATCCAATACCATTTCATGATAAAATACCCAATAAATTGGAATTGAAGGGAATGTCTTCAACCTGCTAATGGCCTCTGAAAAAAAACCATGGCTTTTAGTATACTTGGTGAACATTTGAATCACTTCTATTCAAATTTTTACTTGGGGTTCTTGCTACAGCAGTTAGTTAAGAAAAAGAAAACATCCAATTGGAAAGGAAGAAATAAAATAGCAGATAACATGATCTTGTACATAGAAATCTTAAGGAATAAATATACACAAACAAACAAAAAGACTACTAGAACTACTAAACAAGTTCTCATGCAGTATACAATATTAATTGACAGATAAATTATATGTCTATGTATTTCACAGTGAACAGTTTAAAAATGAAATTAAGAAAACAATTCAATTTACAATAGCATCTAAAAATTCAAATATTTAAGAATAAGTTTAAAACAAAAGTGCAAAATGAATACTCTGAAAACTTCAAAATATTGTTAAAAGAAATTTTAAAAGATCAAAATGATGGAAAAAAATTCCATGTTCATGGATCAGAAGACTTTGTATTGTGCAGATGGCATTACTCTCCAAACTGATCCATAAATTTAATTCAATCCTATCAGAATCCCAGCTGGTTTCTTTACAGTAATTGCAAACTTAATCCTAAAATTCATATGGAACTGCCAGAGACCCAAAACAATCTTGAAAAAGAAATAAATTGAAGGACTCATACTCCCCAATTTCAAAACTTACTATAAAACTATGGTAATTAAAATAGTGTGGTATTGGGCTGGGGTTGTGGCTCAGGGCTAGAGTGCTTGCCTTGCATGTGTGAGGCACTGGGTTTGATCCTCAGCACCACATTAAAAAAAATAAAGGTACTGTGTCCATCTACAAGTAAAAAAATATAAAATTTTAAAAAGTGATATGGTATTAGCACCAGGTTAGAGATATAGATGAATACAATAGAATTCAGAGTATAGAAATAAGCCTTTACATTTATGGTCAATTAGTTTTCAATTAGGGTATCAAGACCATTCCAGTGGGAAGAGTATAATCTTTTAAACAAATGATGTTGGTATAATTGGACAGTCACATGCAAAAGAGTGAGTGTGAACACCTGCTGCACCATACTCAAAATTAACACAAAATGAATTAGGGACCTGAATGTAAGAGCTAAATCCATTTTACTTATATATTCATTAAAACACACACACATGTACACACACACACATACACACACACACACACACACACATGTATACACACAAAAAACCCCCACAAAACTTTAAATCCCAGTCTAATTCCTAACTCCTTCACTGGCCTTCAATTTATTTTTTATTCAACAAGTTTTTAATGCTGTGTTTTTGTTTTCATTCACCTCAGAGTATTTTGTAGTATCCCTCATAGTTCTTCCTTGACTCCTTGATTATTTAAGAGAGTGCAGTTTAATGTCTACTTATTTGCAAATTTTGTAAATTTTTCTTTCTTATTTTTTTTTTTTTTTTTTTTTTTTTTTTTTAACATGAGACATATTTATTTCCACACATTAAGTCTATTTCCACAAGTTTTGTGGCTTTAAACTGGTTGAAAATCAGATAACAGGGATCTATAATATAAATTCTTCTGAAGGATACTATCTAGAAAAGTAGTCAACATAAGACTACCCAGGATGTATCCCTAAAAATAGTAACACAAAGAGAATTTTTTTGATACACATAAAATGTATTGTTTTTCCAACAGAATTTAAAAGAAGTCCTAGTGATACAAATTAGATCTCAGCAACCAATTTAAAAAAAAAAACAATAAAAATTTGAAATGTTACAGCCAGCCTCTCAGTCTTATAGTCTCCTCCATATTGTATCAGCTAGAAATGAATACAATTAACATGTGAAGGGGCTCTGTAAAAATGTTGCTTAAAAAAATGTGAAAAACTTCTAAAATTTAAGACATGTTCAATTTCTTGGGGTAGAAAATGTATATGAGACATAAAAACATAAGAAAACAAAAGGCAAAAGGAATTCTCAAATAAAAAGAATCATATAAGTATACAGAGTACCTAAAAGGATATTTTTTAAAGCTAGTATAATAAATATTTAAATACCAGAAGGCAATGTAACAAAATACTATTTTTAAGGTTATTTATTTGTTACTAATAGTTTTTTAACCTCAGTGAAGATGAAACTTGATTCTCAGTTACCTGTCAAGATGATAAATTCTGTCAACTACTGGTTTTCTCCACAAAAATCAATCCCCCCAAAATTGTAGCATTGTGTGGAAAGTAGTTATAGTACACTCAAAAAAAAAAAAAAAAAAAGAAAAGAAAAGAAAAGTAAATGGGCTGTGGGTGTAGCTGTATGGTAGAGCATGTGCTTAGCAAATATATGCAAGACCCTGGGTTCAAGGACCAAAGGCATCACATCCTGGAAAACAGACAGCAGAGTTCGTGTCAGCAACACAGAACTGCTTAAGGGAACTTATAAAGTGAAGGTAAAATCTATAGGTAGAGAAGACAAGAGAACGATCAACAGGGATTCAGTAATGCCAGGAGTTCTCTGCCAGATTAACAATAATCACAGGCTGGATTTTGGCTCTTGCCAATTCACATTACCATACAAAGTAAGTATATGGTAGGAATAAGATTTAGTCTAGAAATCAGTTAGGAAGAACATAAACCTATTTAGGAAATTTTAAACTCTAAACATAGATAGGAGTGAAGATAGGAGACAGGAAGTGGAAGCAGAGAGGGAGACATGGAGTTCTTAAACTCCCAGGTTTCTCACAGACCAGTTATGCCAGTCAGACACACAAAACAAAAGACAACTAAGCAAGAGATTCTTGTAAATGCAGCTGCTATCCTGGATTTCAGGAAACAAAATTGTGCCAATGGACATTTAAGCCAGAAGAGGCAATGGCCACTAGATGGCACCAGATCACAGCAAGGATCAGGACAAATCTGATGCTGAGCCCAGTCCACAGAACTCCTGGCTGTTGAGCTACACAAGTTTGCTCTAGTCCTTTCATCAATCATACAGTGTTCTCCTTTACATCATTGAAAAATAAAACTATATTGTCTTGTGAAGGGTTTTATATATCTTTTTAAGTAGAATTATTGGAATAGATGTACCAATAATTTTAAATAAACATTAAAAAGTTAAGGAAATAAGGAAAGATATCAGCAAAGTATTAATAACAAATCACTAAAAATAATGTCAAATATTGGCAAGATAATTTAACAAATGTGATTTAAAAATATAATAGATGAAATGAATAGCAGGATAGATACAGAGAAAAGATAAATTATTGATTTAGAAACTATGATGTGTTTTGAAATGCAAAGGTAGTTCAATACATCATTAATACAAGAAAAACAAGTGATAAATTTTATTATTTTTTCACGATTGAAAAATAAAGCCTTAAAATATAAATGCACGATAACTTACTTAAAATGGTAAAAGCTATATACAAGAATATTTTTCTACCTGAATTTAGCTGAATATCTGCTAATGGAAATCAGTAACAAAATAAATTCAAAATTTTTTGTTTTTAATTTTCCTCACTTTCTTACCTCTCACTACTCACTATGCAAAACTCCTAAACCATATATAACCAATTAAGAATCTTGTTACACCAACTTACTGTCTAATTTGAGGCTCCATAATCTTAGATAGCAAAAAATAGGTGTTAACAAAAACCTACATGAACGTTATTGTTAATAGAGAACCTGCATTCCCTTTTAAGATCAGGAACAAAAAGAAAGGAGACTACTAGGATCAATTCTCTTGAATACAGTTCTAGAGGTCTTGGCCAAAACAAAATGGAAAAGAATACTGATGAAGATTGGAAAAAAGAAGAAAAATTATTATTTTTAGGTGATACAACTATTCACCTAATATAATTTTTTTTTTATATTTCAGAAAAAAATTCAGTGAAAGCAAGACAAAGGGTTCTGATTCTATAGTTGTAAACTCTAATGGTTCAATAAATTTGGGTAGGAAAATAGTTTTTAAATTCAATTCCTATTTGAAATACTTCTATTTACTTTCTCCAACCTTCATTATACTTCTACCTTCACTAATCTCTATCTATATAATTTCCTTTAATTATCAATATTTGGCAATAAACCACAGTAGTTCTCATCAATAGAAATCAAAGGTGTTTCCATATCATAGTATAGTTGGTGCAGATATCTTGAAATAGCATTAATGTTCATTGCCATCTCAAACTTATCATAGTTATTAGTCAAAGGTATTATTTAATTTGATAAAAGAGAAGCACACACCTATGAATTTTAACATTATCCTGAGGAAGTTCCCATAGACTTCTCCAGGTTGCCAAGTGTTCAAGAAAATTAACTTTAGAAATCATGATGAGAGGGAAATAATTATCTCTATTCAAAAAAAAAAAAAAAAAGCCCAATGCAACTTGCAGTGTTTAATATGAAGTATTCTAAAGAATCTCGGGCTGGGGATAAAAGCTCAGTTGTTAGAGTACTCACCTCACAAGCACAAGGCCCTGGGTTCAATCCCCAGCACTGCAAAAAGAATCTCTACTCTTCCTATATGCAGCATGAGGTGATCTGTGAAAAATGGTCTGCTATTCTCTTGACCCAGAAACCCCCCCAAAATCATGCAGATCAAGAGGTTCAAATCTTCATGTTCACTTTGCAGGCCATCGAGGGGATGTACATCTGAAAAGCCACCAAGCGCCCGAAAGATATCACTTTAAAGAAGCAATGTGTGCCATTTTGGTGTTACAATGGTGGAGTTGGGAGATGTGCCCACGCCAAACAGTGGGGCTGGACACAGGGAGGTAGCCCAAAAAGAGTGCTGAATTTTTTGCTGCACATTCTTAAAAATACAGAGTAATGCTGAATTTAAGGGGTTAAATAATTCTCTGATCATTGAACATATATATCCAGGTAAACAAAGCACCCAAGATGTGCCACCATAGTTTCAGAATTCACGGTCAGATTAACCCATACAGGGTTCCTTCCTCCTGCCTCATTGAGATAATCTTAATTGAAAAGAAACAAATTTTTCCTAAACCAGAAGAGGCTGCATATAAGAAAAAGATATCCCTGAAGAAACTAAAGAAACAAAAATTTATGGCATGGGAATAAATTCAGCATAAAATAAATGCAAATACAAGTAAAAAAAAAACCTCAACTTTGTGCACCTCATTATCAATTAACTCTTTTAGTTCCAATCAACTCAGAAGAAAGATAAGTACTCTTGTTCCAGTATGACTTCTACAATTTAAAAGCACCAAAAACATTCAAAGGGTCAGGTGCTCTATACCAATAGATCAAAAGATAGAAAAACAACAGGGGACCTAAATTATTTAAACTGGCCAAGAGAACATAGATGAAAAAATAGTCAACTTTATAAATCATTATACAAAGTAGCAAGATGATCCCTGTTTGTATGCAGCTCTATTTTCCAATGTTTATAAATATATAGGAATAACTGGGCTAACAATGAAAATAAAGGGATTTCAATTCTTGATAAGCTGAAATTTTCTTACACACAAGTGAATTAAAGAGGTATTCAGGGTTTTCATCTAGAACACATTTTCATTTGTTAAAAAAGGTTCAAGGATGAGTGCAAAGATTAGCTCTCCAAGTCTTGCCAGCTCCTTTATTGACCCATGGTAATTACTTTAGTAGGACAAATCTTAGTATGAAAATATCAATTATACTCTTGTAATTTCAATTAAAGAATAAACCAATTTCTTTGTACTTTCCTAGTTTACATTTCCTCATCCTATATAAGTAAATACAAAAAACTGAATTATAGCAATATTTGAGAAATATATTTTCAACTTTTACTTACACTGTCATAGTCAAAGTCTTATTTCTTTTATCCATGAGCCATGAGTTTATTCTATACTAAAAGACTATTATATATTAATGGTGTCAAGAGCATAACACTCTACTAAGAAGCAATAAAATAATTTAGGTGTTTTTAATCAATGATTTGCCTCCATTAAAAAGATCTTTCCTGTTTTCATAGTTGGACACCAATTATTCTATTGAACTTTTAGTTACTTTGATATGACTAAGCTAAGATAGCTCTTATTTTATTGTTTGAAATAATAATTTATTAGTCATTCTATTTAATCAGGGTAAGAAAACAAAAATTATTTGCACTTATCATAAGAAAAAGAATTACAATTTGATGTTTAAAAATATCAATCTAAATCTAGATGTTTGACTCAATTATACATATTTTCAAATGACAGAAACCAAAAAAACCATTATTACCAATACTAGTTACTCTTCTCAACAATTCTTATACCCAGAATATATTAAACCCAATACTTAATAATGATTTAATGAATAAAATCAACCCCTACAAAGAAGATCCTACTTAGGATTTCTCAACATGCCATTCATTAAGAAATAATCAACCATTGTTCTTAGGGCTCACATATACAGTAACATGCTTATTTTCATCAAAACTAATAGCATTTGCACCATTATTAAAAGTCAATCTTTGAAAAACAATAATCACCCTATCATCAGACTTGTTTTCATTTTTGTTTGAGCAACTTATTATAAACTAGAAAATCTCAAAAATTAAGATGAATGCAAATCACACCTTGTTAAGACACAGATCTCAGCAGGTGGGACCTGACTGCCTAAATTTCTACATTTTCTTTTTTTTTCCTAAAGTTATCTATAGTGTTTTAAAATTTATTTTTAATTGACACATAATAATTATACATAGTTATAATATACAATGTGATATTTCAATACTCATAAACAAGGTATAATGATTAGATTGAATAACTGGCATATCAATCACCCCAAACATTTATCATTTCTGTATTGGGAACTTTCAAAATCCTCTGTACCAGCTATTTTTATTTTTTTTTTTTATTTTTTTTTTTTTGCTCTTTTTTTTTTTTTTATTTTATTTTTTTTATTTTTTTTTTTATTTTATTTTTTTTACGTTTACATAGGGTAATGATGTTTATTATATTTTTCCCCTCCCCCCCCACCCCTCCCACCCCTCCCACCCCTCCCACCCCTCTTTTCCCTCTACACAGTCCTTCTTTCCTTCATTCTTACTGCTCTCCTTAGCCTAACTCTAAACCTAACCCTAAACCTAATGCTAGCCCCTCCCACCCCCCATTATATGTCCTCATCCGCTTATCAGCGAGATCATTCGTCCTTTAGTTTTTTGAGATTGGCTTATCTCACTTAGCATGATATTCTCCAATTTCGACCATTTGCCTACAAATGCCATAATTTTATCATTCTTCATTGCGGAGTAATATTCCATTGTATAAATATGCCACAGTTTCTTTATCCATTCATCAACTGAAGGGCATCTAGGTTGGTTCCACAATCTGGCTATGGTGAATTGAGCAGCAATGAACATTGATGTGGCTGTATCTCTGTAGTATGCTGATTTTAAGTCCTTTGGGTATAGGCCAAGGAGTGGGATAGCTGGGTCAAATGGTGTTTCCATTCCAAGCTTTCTGAGGAATCTCCACACTGCTTTCCAGAGTGGTTGCACTAATTTGCAACCCCACCAGCAATGTATGAGTGTTCCTTTTTCACCACATCCTCGCCAACACCTATTGTTGCTTGTATTCTTGATAATCGCCATTCTAATTGGGGTGAGATGAAATCTTAGGGTAGTTTTGATTTGCATTTCCCTTATTACTAGGGATGTTGAACATTTTTTCATATATCTGGTGATTACTTGTACATCTTCTTCTGTGAAGTGTCTGTTCATTTCCTTAGCCCATTTGTTGATTGGATTATTTGTATTCTTCGTGTAGAGTTTTTTGAGTTCTTTATAGATTCTGGAAATTAGCGCTCTATCTGAGGTATGGTTGGCAAAGATATTCTCCCACTCTGTAGGCTCTCTCTTCACATTTCTGATAGTTTCCTTTGCTGAGAGAAAGCTTTTTAGTTTGAATCTATCCCAGTTGTTTATTCTTGCTTTTATTTCTTGTGCTATGGGAGTCCTGTTAAGGAAATCTGATCCTGAGCCAACAAGTTGAAGATTTGGACCTACTTTTTCTTCTATAAGATGCAGGGTCTCTGGTCTGATTCCGAGGTCCTTGATCCAATTTGAGTTGAGTTTTGTGTAGGGTGAGAGATAGGGGTTTAGTTTCATTCTATTGCATATAGTTTTCCAGTTTTCCCAGCACCATTTGTTGAAGAGGCTATCTTTTCTCCATTGCATATTGTTGGAACCTTTGTCTAGTATGAGAAAATTGTATTTATTTGGGTTTGTGTCCATGTCCTCTATTCTGTACCATTGATCTACCTGTCTATTTTGGTACCAATACCATGCCGTTTTTGTTACTATTGCTTTGTAGTAGAGTTGAAGATCTGGTATTGCAATACCCCCTGCTTCGCTCTTGCTACTGAGGATTGCTTTAGCTATTCTAGGTTTTTTATTCTTCCAGATGAATTTCATAATTGCTTGCTCTATTTCTGCGAGGTACATCATTGGGATTTTAATTGGAATTGCATTGAATCTGTATAGCACTTTAGGTAGTATAGCCATTTTGACGATATTAATTCTGCCTATCCAGGAACATGGGAGATCTTTCCATCTTCTAAGGTTTTCTTGAATTTCTTTCTTTAGTGTTCTGTAGTTCTCATTGTAGAGGTCTTTCACCTCTTTTGTGAGATTGATTCCCAAGTATTTTATTTTTTTCGATGCTATTGTGAATGGAGTAGTTTTCCTAATTTCTCTTTCTGAAGATTCATCACTTATGTATAAAAATGCGTTGGATTTATGAGCATTGATCTTGTAACCTGCTACTTTACTGAATTCACTTATGAGTTCTAAAAGTTTTCTGGTGGAATTTCCAGGTTCCTCTAAATATATAATCATGTCATCAGCGAACAGGGATAGTTTGAGTTCTTCTTTTCCTATTCGTATCCCTTTAATTTCTTTGGTTTGTCTAATTGCTCTGGCTAGAGTCTCAAGGACGATGTTGAATAGAAGCGGTGAAAGAGGGCATCCCTGCCTTGTTCCAGTTTTTAGGGGGAACGCTTTCAGTTTTTCACCATTTAGAATGATATTAGCCATGGGCTTAGCGTAGATGGCCTTTATAATGTTTAGGAATGTTCCCATTACCCCAATTTTTTCTAGTGTTTTGAGCATGAAGGGATGCTGTATTTTATCAAATGCTTTTTCTGCATCTATTGAAATAATCATGTGATTCTTAACTTTAAGTCTGTTGATATGGTGAATGACATTTATTGATTTCCGAATGTTGAACCAACCTTGCATCCCTGGGATAAAACCCACTTGATCGTGGTGCACTATCTTTTTAATATATATTTGTATGCGATTTGCTAAAATTTTGTTGAGAATTTTTGCATCGATGTTCATTAAGGATATTGGTCTGAAATTTTCTTTCCTTGATGTGTCTCTGTCTGGTTTAGGTATCAGGGTGATATTGGCTTCATAGAACGAGTTTGGTAGGGTTCCCTCCTCTTCTATCTCATGGAATAGTTTGAGGAGTATTGGAATGAGCTCTTCTTTAAAGGTTTTATAGAACTCGGCTGAGAACCCATCTGGTCCTGGACTTTTCTTTGTTGGTAGGCTTTTGATGACCTCTTCTATTTCATTGCTTGAAATTGGTTTATTTAAGTTGTGTATGTCCTCCTCGTTCAGTTTAGGTAGTTCATATGTCTCTAGAAATTTGTTGATGTCTTCAAGGTTTTCTGTTTTGTTGGAGTATAGATTTTCGAAATAGCTTCTAATTATGTTTTGTATTTCACTCGTGTCTGTTGTGATGTTTCCTTGTTCATTCCGAATTTTAGTAATTTGAGTTTTCTCCCTCTTTCTCTTTGTTAGTGTGGCTAAGGGTTTATCAATTTTATTTATTTTTTCAAGAACCAACTATTTATTTTATTAATTTTTCCGATTGTTTCTTTTGTTTCGATTTCGTTGATTTCGGCTCTGATTTTAACTATTTCCTGTCTTCTACTACTTTTGGTATTGGTCTGCTCTTCTTTTTCTAGTGCTTTGAGCTGTAGTGTTAACTCGTTTATTTGTTGATTTCTACTTCTTTTTTTGAATGCACCCCATGAAATAAATCTTCCTCTAAGTACTGCTTTCATAGTGTCCCAGAGATTTTGATATGATGTGTCTTTGTTCTCGTTTACTTCTAAGAATTTTTTTATTTCCCTCCTGATGTCTTCTGTTATCCATTCATCATATAATAGTGTATTATTTAGTCTCCAGGTATTGGAGAAGTTTCTGTTTTTTATTCTGTCATTTATTTCTAATTTCAATCCATTATGATCTGATAGAGTACAAGGTAGTATCTCTATCTTCTTGTATTTACTAACAGTAGCTTTGTGGCATAAAATATGGTCTATTTTAGAGAAGGATCCATGTGCTGCTGAGAAGAAAGTGTATTCATTCTTTGTTGGATGGTATATTCTATATATGTCCGTTAAGTCTAAATTGCTGATTGTGTTGTTGAGATCTATAGTTTCTTTATTCAATTTTTGTTTGGACGATCTATCCAGTGATGAGAGAGGTGTGTTAAAATCGCCTAGTATTATTGTGTTGTGGTCTATTTGATTTCTGGAATTGAGAAGGATTTGTTTGACGTACGTGGATGAGCCAATGTTCGGGGCATAGATATTTATGATTGTTATGTCTTGCTGATTTATGCTTCCCTTAAGCAGCATGTAATGTCCTTCTTTATCCCTTCTGACTAGTTTTGGTTTGAAGTCCACATTATCTGAGATGAGGATGGATACTCCAGCTTTTTTGCTGTGTCCGTGTGCATGGTATGTTTTTCCCCATCCTTTCACCTTTAGTCTATGGGTGTCTTTTTCTATGAGATGTGTCTCTTGCAGGCAGCATATTGTTGGATTTTTCTTTTTAATCCAATCTGCCAGTCTGTGTCTTTTGATTGATGAATTCAGGCCATTAACATTCAGGGTTATTATTGTGATATGATTTGTATTCCCAGTCAATGGACTCATATTTGTTTTTGACATGATTTGGTTTCTCCTTTATTTGGCTATTCCTTTAGGCTAGCGCCTCCTGTTGCTGATTTGCATCGTTGTTTTTCATCTCTTCCTCATGGAGTATTTTGCTGAGAATGTTCTGTAATGCTGGCTTTCTTTTTGTAAATTCCTTTAGCTTTTGTTTATCATGGAAGGATCTTATTTCATCGTCAAATTTGAAGGTAAGTTTTGCTGGGTATAAGATTCTTGGTTGGCATCCATTTTCTTTCAGGGCTTGGTATATGTTGTTCCAGGCCCTTCTAGCTTTTAGGGTCTGGATTGAAAAATCTGCTGATATTCTTATTGGTTTCCCTCTGAATGTAATTTGATTCTTTTCTCTCGCGGCCTTTAAAATTCTGTCTTTATTTTGTATGTTAGGTATTTTCATAATAATGTGCCTTGGTGTGGGTCTGTTGTAATTTTGTATGTTTGGAGTTCTATAAGCCTCTTGTACTTGGTTTTCCATTTCGTTCTTCAGATTTGGGAAATTTTCTGTTATTATTTCATTGAATAGATTGTTCATTCCTTTGGTTTGTTTCTCTAAGCCTTCCTCAATCCCAATAATTCTCAAATTTGGCCTTTTCATGATATCCCATAGTTCTTGGAGATTCTGTTCATGATTTCTTACCATCTTCTCTGTTTGTTCCACTTTGTTTTCAAGGTTAAATATTTTGTCTTCAATGTCTGAGGTTCTGTCTTCCAGGTGTTCTATCCTATTGGTTATGCTTTCTATGGAGTTTTTAACTTGGTTTATTGTTTCCTTCATTTCAAGGATTTCAGTTTGGTTTTTTTTCAGTATCTCTAACTCTTTATTGAAATGATCTCTTGCTTCCCGTATTTGGTCTTTTAACTGTTGATTGGTGCGATCATTTAATGCCTGCATTTGCTCTTTCATCTCCTCCTTCAATGCCTGCATTTGCTCTTTCATCTCCTCATTAGCTTCCCTGATCGTTTTAATTACGTACATTCTGAACTCCCTTTCTGACATTTCTTCTGCTGTGCTGTCATTGGGTTTTATTGATGTAGTATCTAGGTTTGTTTGGGACATTTTCTTCCCTTGTTTTCTCATAATGGTCAGTTGTCAGTGGGACCCTGAGATGTTGCAGTTTTCCACTATTGGCTTATAGTGTCCCAGTAGATTTCCAGTGTATCACCTCCCAGCCTTCAGTAGCCTGATGTCTTGGAGGAATCTGATAAAGCAGCTCATTCGAAGAATACTGCCCCTAGCCCCCTACTGGTTCCACGTTTTGGAACTGGCTCTGTGCGGAAATGCTCTCACTGTGGGCCTGCACCGTGTAGCTGGCCGTGTGGGAAGAGCCCACTGCCGGAGTGTGGAAGACTACCTTGGGAAGACTCAAGCTGCCCTGCCCGGCTCTGCTAAGCCACCTCTATCTGGGCCTGCCACCCGGGCCGAGCTTTACCCAGTGGGCAGACTCACCCGTGGCTCCACTTCAGTCCGAGTCTCTCAATGCCTCCCCTTCTTAACTCCTGGGTTGTGGAGCGACCGGAGGTGCAGTCTCCCTCTAGGCCGCCATCTTGGATCGCCCCGTGAAGAGAGCCCGCAGCCGGAGTGGGCAGAGCCGCCTGAAGAGGTCTCCGGCTGCCCTGCCCTTATCCCTGAGGCTGACTGCAGATCGAGGCTCTCCGCTGGTTCTTTGCAGGAGTACACTGCACTGCAGGGGCTCCGGGACTCGGAGCGTGCTCTGTTCAGACAGGCTCTCACTAGGGGGCCAGTTCCGTTCCGAGAACCTGGAGAAGCTGGCTGTGTGGGCGGGGCCCACCGCCGGAGTGCGCAGGACTGCCTGTGGATGACTCTAGCTGCCCTGCCCGGCTCCGATAAGCCACCTCTATCTGGGCCTGCCACCCGGGCCGAGCTTTACCCAGTGGGCAGACTCACCCGTGGCTCCACTTCAGTCCGAGTCTCTCAATGCCTCCCCTTCTTAACTCCTGGGTTGTGGAGCGACCGGAGGTGCAGTCTCCCTCTAGGCCGCCATCTTGGATCGCCCCGTGAAGAGAGCCCGCAGCCGGAGTGGGCAGAGCCGCCTGAAGAGGTCTCCGGCTGCTCTGCTCTTATCCCTGAGGCTGACTGCAGATCGAGGCTCTCCGCTGGTTCTTTGCAGGAGTACACTGCACTGCAGGGGCTCCGGGACTCGGAGCGTGCTCTGTTCAGACAGGCTCTCACTAGGGGGCCTTTTCTTTCTTATTGATATCTAATTCTATTCCATTGTGGTTGGAGAACATACTTGGTATAATTTCAGTCATTTGAGTTTATTGAGGCTTGTTTCATGGCCTAACATATGGTCTGTCCTTGAGAATGTTTCATGTGTATCTGAAAAGAAAGGGTCTTTTCTGTTGTTTGGGTGGGTCGAGTGGTTTATAAATGTCTGTTATGTCTAGTTGATTTACAGTGTTGTTCAAGTATCCTATTTCCTCATTGACCTTCCTAATTATTCTCTGATTAAAAATGCAGTGTTTTAGTATTTAAATATTATTGTTCAGTTGTCTATTTTTCCCTTTTTGTTCCTTTATCTTCTTGATGGGTTGATCCTTATATCATTATAATATATCCTTTGTCTCTAATAACAATTTTGGTCTTGATATTTCTTCTGTCTGATATTATTATTGTTACTCCAGCTCTATTTTGCCTATTGTTTGCATACCATATTTTTTACCTATCCTTTTACTTACAACCACTGTGTCATTGAATGCAAAGTGGCTTTCTTGTAGTAGTATATAATTGTATCATTTCAAAATCTGTTCTGTTAATCTCTGCCACTTATTTGGAGCTTTTAATTCATTTACATTTAATGTAGCTACTGATAAAGGAGAATTTGTGTATGCCATTTTGCTGCTTCTTTTTTGTCTTAAGTCTTCTTTTTGCCTATATTTCTCTATTACAGCCTTATTTTGTGTTCAGTAGATATTTTCCAGTGTACCATTTTAATTTCCTTTTCATTTGTTTACTCTATATTATTATTTTTTTCCTTAATTCCTCTGGGTATTACAATTGTCATCTTAATTTTTAATGATTTTGTTTTTATTACTATTAAGGTATCTTCAATACTATATAGATCTTTGATCTTATTTAGTTTCACTTTCTCTTCTGCTTTCTGTTGTTATTGTCATACAAATTATATCTCCATAAACTTGGAGTCTATCAACACAGATTTAGAATTATTGCCAAATGCAGTTGTATTTTAATCAGATGGAAAAAAAGAGTTACAAACAAAAATATATTTGAACTGTCTTTCATATTTAACTTATGTGATTACTTTTACTGGTATTCTTTATTTCTTTTTATGGATTTGAATTACCATTGACTGTTCTCCTAGCTTAGTCTCAAGAATTGTCTTTAGTATTTCTTGTAGGGCAGGTCTGTTAGTGATGCATTTTCTGTTTTGTTTGAAAAAGTCTTAATTTCTCCTTCAGTTTTAGGGGATAGCTGTAAAAGGATGTAGATTTCTTGGTTAAATAGTCTTTTCAGCACTTTAAAAACCACAGTTGTCTGCGATGCTTTTCATTTTTCATCATTTTGTTTTCTTTCTGTTCTCAGACTGGATAATCTTAATTGACCTATCTTCAAATTTATTGATTATATTTTTCTGTCAGTTCAGATCTGCTGTTGAGCCCTTCTAGTGAACTTTGCATTTCAGTAATTGATCTTCCCTTTCTTCCTTTAATCCTCTGTCCCTCTCCTTTCTTCCCATTCATCTTCCTTCCCTCCTTCCTTCCTTTTGTCCTGTCTCTCTTTCTCCTCTGCCTTTTTTTTTAAGCCACATACTTTATTAACTTTCTTGATGTATAATTGACATACAATAATCTTCATGTATTTCAATTGAAAAATTATTACATTTTGACTTAAGTATATGCCTATGAAGCAATCATCACAATCACAAAAATGAAAAAATATATCATCCCCAAAGTTTCTTTCAACCCCTTATGAATCCCTTCTTCTTGTCCCTCTCCTCCCCGATCATCAAGCCACAACTACATTGTGTGGTCTTTTGGTCAGAGTACCTTAGCCTTCTTCTAAACTAATGCATATATTCTTATTTTTTACCATAAGTTTTGTGTCAGTTCACACAGAAATCTTTGGTAAATGGTTCAGGTGATGGATATGTTTTAATGTGGTGGGGCGGGGTGGGGAGAGAAGCAGAAAGAAATACGTGAAGCATAAGCCACTAATATATTAAAGCAGTATTTTGGGGTGACTGTTTTTTTTTTTTTTTTTTTTTTAAGTGCTGGGGATCAAACCCAGGGCCTTGTGTGTGCTGGCCAAGTGCTCTACCACTGAGCTAAATTCCAGCCCCAGTAATTGTATTTTCAATTCCAGAATTTCTATTCACTTGTTTTTATATCTATCTCCTTATTGCTATTCTCTATTTAGTAAGTCATTGTTTCATTCTTCTTCTTCTTTTTTTTTTTTTTTTTTTTTTTTTTGTGTGTGTGTGTGTGGTGCTGGGGATTGAACCCAGGGTCTTGTGCTTGCAAGGCAAGCACTCTACCAACTGAGCTATCTCCCCAGCCCTCTTTTTCATTCTTTAGGCATAGTTTCCTTTAGTTCTTTGAACTTATTTCAAATGGCTGATGTAAAGTCTTTGTCTTTGACACCTGAGTTTCCTGAGGAATAGTTTTGATTGGTTGTTTTTTCCCCTGTGTATGAGCTATATTTTCCTGTTTCTGTGTTTGTCTTATAAATTTTGTTGAAAACTGGACATTTAAAATAGTATGATGTGGCAACTCTAGAAATCAGCTTCCCACCCCCTTTTGGGTTCCTTGTTTTTACTGTTCATGTATTCTCTGTCTTACTCTTTACTTCTTGCTTGAGAAGAGCCTCAAGGTCAGTCAGAGGTGAGATATTAGGGCCTTTTTAGGTCTTTCCTGGGCATCTGTACAGCCTTGCACATAATTGGTCTTGCAAGTTCCAAGCAATATTTGTGAGATTTAAAAATATCCTGTGGAAATATCCTTTTCCTTTTTCTGTTTCACATGTTTTTGATTAGACTTTTGTTTGCCCCAACTGATAATACTACCCCTGGTAGCTGTGTGTTAAATGATTGCTGCTGATTATTTTTAACAAAAACTGTAAAGGTAAGGCTGTAATTATAGAGTAATTTTCTGAGTGATCTGATAGAGACAAAGCCTAGGGATGGAGCTTTTCTGCAAGCTTCCCAACAATTCTTTGAAGATGGGGCTTATAGGGAACTCCAAACCTGTTCCACCACCATTATCTTCAGGCTCCCTGCTAGGCTGAGGGCTTCCATATCTACTCTTGCATTTGTTAGTTTTTAATGCTACTGCAGAACTCAGATGAGTGGGATAGGGATAGGGCAAGTTAGAGGTTACTGTTTTTACCAATATTCAGTCACTTTTTCTTGAATAAATGCTCCTCCTAACATTGCAAGCTGTTGTTAATTTCCAGAGTTTTGTAAAAGTTTATTTTGACAATTTTCTTTTGCTAACATTTTTACCATTTTATGGGGAGATTTGTGGAGGTTCTTTCCCTATTGTTCCAAAATGCTTCCTATAAGATTGTTTTAAGAACATTTTAAAAAGATGGGACATGGAAAAGCCATAGAAAGGCAATATTTCTTGAAACTAGTGACCTGAAGGAATTTTGGGGAAAGGTAAACTGATTATAACTTTTATATAAATTTTTATATTATTTGCACATTTTATGATATAAACATGTATTTTTTAATCTGGTAATTGGAGCTCTTTTTACTTGTATAATATACTTATAAAGTATATATTTTAGTACAAATTATGCAAATATTTGACATAAAAATGCCATCATGTTTATCTTCTAGATGGGATTCTTTTGAGAAGTTTAGATGCCTTGGGGATTTGTACTGAATAGAAAGGCAAGAAGAGTTCACTTTCTCAGAAGTTCTTTTGATTTCTCTTTTACTTTGCTATTTTAGGTGTACAGGGCCAATGGGCCAGACGGAGCCATTGGCAGAGGCCAGAGAATCCACCTGCAGTTATGGGACACTGCTGGGCAGGAGAGGTATGCAGTCTTCAGAGATGTGCTCTTGACTAGAGGAAGGAGACAGCTACACTCTTCACACAGTGACCTGAGCAGGAAAAGTCAGCCAATTAGCTGATGTGTGCCTGGATAAGATATGCTACCAAATTAGCTGTAAATTTACTAGTCCAAGATGATAATGGTGGCTTTATTTCAGACAAGGTCAAAGGAAAAATGAATCCTTTTCAAATTGAACATTCTTACTTGTAGACTTTTTTTTTCTTTTTCTTCATTTATTTTTTTAGACTTGTACACTTTTCCCCATGTACTGTTGCTGTTACTCAACTATAAGAAAGTTACAAAGTTACATGCATTACCTAATTGTGGAAATCTAGTGGAAAATCTGGTTGGAATTAATTCATATGGTCAGAGGTTATTTGACTAAAATAAACCACATGACATCTTGATGTAAGATTGTTTTAGTTAGCTACAGCCTGTTTTTATCTCACAGCCTTCTTGAAGGATTTTATTTATTTATTTTTAACTTTCTATGATGAAAAACTTCAAGCATATACCTTTTGGCAGAGAGGCCAGTACAATGAACCTAGGTACCTATCAGTCAATTTCAGTAGTTATCAAGTTGTGACCAATCTTATTTCATGTATGCCCATTAGTATTTCTCACTCCCTTCCAGAGTATTTGGAAACAAAGTTGAGATGTTGTATTATTTCATTTGTAACTGTTTTGGTGTGTATCTCTAAATAATAAGGGTTTTTAAATAAACAATTGATTAAACATAGAGAAAAATCTAATATTGCTGATTAGATGAGGAATTTATACGATTATTTTCTTCTCCAGAGCCTGCCTGTCAGTTCCAGGCTTTGCATATAATCAAAATGAGAAGAAACTGACTCTTAGAAGGAGAGAGAAGAGACAGCGGGACAAAGACTTGGAATAAGGCAGAGTACCAAGAAAGAGTAGGGAGTATCATTCCCACCTTAAAGCAAAGAAATGATTATCAGAGATAAGAGATCTATAAAGACTGAAATTAAAAGATCACAGGACACTTTGTAATGTCAAGCCAAGCTTTCACAGAAGGAAAACTTACACAGCAAGCATTTTTGCTTTTGGCCTAATTAACTAGTTATACAATTAATTCTTAGCTGAGATTGCAAGATCATGAACTAGCTCTCCTCAGCTCTGTCTAGCAGGCTAGGTTTTCAGGTCCCATGGACTACTAATACATGACTTATATAAGTGGTAAATACTGGTGCTATGCACTTTTGGAATGTCATCATGAGATTTGTTATTGAGGAGCTTTTGTAAGAGGCTGAGGGCATTGCTGGCAGCTTATATTTCAGGAGTGGTGCTGTGGTTTAGGTGACCAATCTGTTTTTCTGTTCCCAGGTTTCGTAGTTTGACAACAGCATTCTTCAGAGATGCTATGGGTTTTCTTCTACTTTTTGATCTGACAAATGAGCAGAGTTTCCTCAATGTCCGAAACTGGATAAGTAAGTGTTATTTCCCTGCCTCTGCTCCCTTCTCCAGGAGGTAGAGTACCCCCTTATATCTACTTCTGTTGCGATTCTTTTGGAGGAGCTTTTATCGTAAATGCTATTTAAAAAAACATGGCATTAAGCTTAGGACCAAAGATGACTGAAATATCCTGCTTTTACTAACTCTGATTTGTTAAGTATGTCTGTGCTCCAGTTACAAGGCAGCATTTTACATGTCATCATTTAATAAGTCTATTGTACAGAGGAAACCCTTATCTTCATCATTTAGATGAGGAAGTAGTTAAACCCTCTAAGCATCTGCTTGTCTCTTGTGTGCTAATTCTTGTATCATCCCTGGATGTTAAGGATATATTACATAGATGTAGCTGTCCGTTGAAGCCTTAATGGACCATACCCCTGTCTCTGTGTCCTTTCTGTTCTTGGAAGCCCCTTCTCTGCTTTTAGGGGTAGAGCTTCTGCCAGGAGAACCTGGCATAGAAAGTTCTAGAACTGCATTGGCAAATATCATCCCTACCACAATATACAACAGCCTTCATTTTGGTTCATTGAACAGATTCTAACCTCTGAAATGATTGGTTTCTAGCAAAGACAAATCCTGCTGTTTGAACAAATAACAGCTTTCAAACGCACGTTTTCTTTGGTTATTTTAATATAATCCTAGAGGATCCATCAGAGAAGCCTGTGATGTTATATTCTTTTTTAAAAATTTGTTATTTTATTTATTTAATTCATTTTTATTGTAAACAAATAGGATACATCTTGTTTCTCTGTTTGTACATGAAGTAGAGGCATACCGTTTTTGTAATCATACATTTACCTAGGATAATAGTTTTTGATTCATTCTGTTATTTTTTCTTCCCCCCCCACCCCTCTTATCCATCTATGCAGTCCCTCCTTCCTCCATTCTTGCCCCCCTCCTACCTCCCATTATGTGTCATCATCCACTTATCAGTGAGATCATTCGTCCTTTAGTTTTTTTGAGATTGGCTTATCTCACTTAGCATGATATTCTCCAATTTCATCCATTTGCCTGCAAATGCCATAATTTTATTATTCTTTATGGCTGAGTAATATTCCATTGTATATATATATATACAGTTTCTTTATCCATTCATCAATCGAAGGGCATCTAGGTTGGTTCCACAATCTGGCTATTGTGCATTGAGCAGCTATGAACATTGTTGTGGCTGATGTTATATTCTTAACATCCAAATCTTTAAAGCACTTACTTACAAGTACTACTTAAAAATTACTTGACTTTCTTGGGTTATGAAAGGATAATTGGTTATTATTTGACAGTAGAAAATCTTATTTAAAAAATTACTAATTAATTTTCTTACATGCTGTGCTCTTCAGAGCATTTCCACATACTTTGTATCTGATCCTCACCACCACCTACCTAGCAAGGAGATTCCAGTAGGTGTTGTGTCCTTATCCCAGGGTGAGGACCCTGAGTCTGAGCTGTAATATACTTATATAAGGACAGGTAGTGTTTGGCTTTCTGTTCAGTTGTCTTTTATGCCCTTTCTCAAGTAAGTTGATCAGTAAGAGTTGAATAGCTTTTCAGTACTTTGAATATGGATTTCCCCAATGTTGTTAGGCTTACTGGGCTTCATTTTGCAAGATGCCTGGCCAATTCTCACACCTTGCTATTCCCCTCACAGCTGAGTGATGGTGGCAGTTCCTAATCTCTCAGTCCTTAGGTGTCATCCTCTCCTTCACATCATCTGAACAAGTTCTGGGACTTTCTAAAATGCTTAGTAAGGGTCACTAGAGATTGCTCATAGAATCTTAGCATTGAAAGATAATGAACCCCAACTGTTTTTCACAAGTAGAAACTGAAACTGAGACATTAGATAAGACTTACCCATCTTATTAGCTAGTTAGATAAGTAACAGAATTACGTGACTGTATGAGTATGTATGTTAGTATTTTGTTTTGTTTTCTTTGGAAAGTTAAAAAAATAAAATCCTTATTGCCTAGTCAGGAAAAGAAAACGTATACATATTGAAGATTTCATATCTTTTTAATGGGAAGTATTCTCCCCACTCCACCCCCATTTAAACAAGAAGAAATAATGTTGAATGCCAGAGGTGGTAATATGAAATCTTAATTAGAAATGAAAATTTGTTAGTTATATGCATATGTTATTTTTTCCTCCATTAGCAATTTGAATATCATAGAGATCATCCATTTCTTCTGCTTTTTAAAAATGTTGGTCAAAATAATAACTCACAATGTATGTATGCATATAGGTAGGTATGTAGGTAGCTTGTCAGCACAGAGGTGCATTGCATTAGAGAAGTAGCTGGCTCCTGGGCCCTGATTGGCCAGGGAGAGGAGTATGGGTCTTTTGACAAGGGAGATAAGAGTCTAAGAGTGAGCCTGGATCAGTTTAGGAGACTGAACAGTGAGCTGAGTCCTCTGGGCCCAGATTGAAATCTGAATGGAATCAGGTAGTGTTTTTACTCCCCTGCTTTCCTGCAGTTCAGAGGAGTCAGCAACATACCCAGATTTGTTCCTCACCCAGGGCCAGCTAGTATTGTAACAAAACTTTAAAGGAGCCTAAATTTCTAGACTTTTTTTCTTTAGCATCACATAATGCTATGAGTCCAACAGCACATATTTTTCATATTTTACCCTCTATTTTTATTTCTATTATCCCCTCTAACTGGAAAGCCCTCTCCACAACCACACCATTAAAAAAAGTTAGAGTTATGCCTGTTCTTTAAAACCTGGCAAATATGAAATTTTCTGTCATCAGTTTTATTAGAGTAAATTTTATCCTCTCCTCTTAACCCCTGTTAAAATTTTCACTGTTTGTAGGGTCCTTATCACATATCATCTCAGGTTGTAGCTATTTAGGTATATACTTTTGTCTTTAGAGAGATTTTCCAAATAAGATTAATTTACTTTTTTATAAAAGTAATTCACATAGTAGAAAAATAATTAAAAGAAAACATCAAGTATAATTACACCTCCTAGAATTTCTAAAACACTATTAACCATTGTTTTTAGTAATATTTATATAACTGTTATAAATGATTTAATTTATTAATTATGTGGTTCTCAAGTGTGAGTGTGCATTGGAATCACCTGGAGGGTTTGTTAAAAATCAGATCCCCCCATTTTTAAAATTTTAATTTATTTTTATTGTAAACAAATGGGATACATGTTGTTTCTGTTTGTACATGGAGTAACAGCATACCATTTGCGTAATCATACATTTACATAGGGTAATGATGTTTGATTCATTCTGTTCTTTTTCCCTTCCCCCCACCCCTCCCACCCCTCTTTTCCCTCTATACATTCCCTCCTTCCTCCATTTTTGCCCCCCTACCACTCCACATTATGTGTCATCATCCGCTTATCAGCGAGATCATTCGCCCTTTGGATTTTTGAGATTGGCTTATCTCACTTAGCATGATATTCTCCAATTTCATCCATTTGCCTGCAAATGCCATAATTTTATTATTCTTTATAGCTGAGTAATATTCCATTGTATATATATATACCACAGTTTCTTTATCCATTCATCAATTGAAGGACATCTAGGTTGGTTCCACAATCTGGCTATTGTGAATTGAGCAGCTATGAACATTGATGTGGCTGTATCTCTGTAGTATGCTGATTTTAAGTCCTTTGGGTATAGGCAGAGGAGTGGGATAGCTGGGTCAAATGGTGGGTCCATTCCAAGTTTTCTAAGATGCACTAATTTGTATCCCCACCAGCAATGTATGAGTGTACCTTTTTCCCCACATCCTCTCCAACACCTATTGTTGCTTGTATTCTTGATAATTGCCATTCTAATTGGGGTGAGATGGAATCTTAGACCCCCCCCATTTTTACCCACTGTTCCTGACTCAGTAGATAAGGGGTAGGACCCTTGCATTCTAACAAGTTCTCAGGTGATGCTAAGACTGCTGGTCCACAGACCTTACATGGAAGATCACTGAATTAACTAGGAATAACCCTAGGAATATTGTCATTATCACCTTTTCTAGATGGAGAAACTAAGGCAATCAAATAACTTCCTCAGGGTCACACAGCTAGTAAACAAAAGAGCCACAATTCAAGCCGAGGCACACTAGTCCATGTTCTTGGTCATGATGGTGGGCATCTGAGGTGTTAACAGAGCACAGATCCCCTCTGGAGACCACAGAGGCTCCACAATGGACGTGACCAAGTCTTGAAGGAGAGTTGTGACTGGTTATCAAGTGTGAGACAGTGTGTGCAGCAACCCAGAGGGAGGAAAAGACATGGCTTTCCTGGACACAGGCAAAACACAGTTTGGTTTTGCCAGTGTAGGTTTTGTTAACTCCGTTGTCCCTTGAGGGCTAAGGATAGTTTCTTGAAATTCCATGCAAAGTATCAGGCCTGTGTTCATTTTTAGGAAATGCTTGCTGACTTTCTCTTGATAAGATACAAAGGACACGAGTTCATAATGAGAAACTAAAATGTCAACATTTTTTGGTTAATGGTGACCCAAAGTAAACTAGGCCATGAACTTTGAGATAGGCCTTATTGTGAAAGTCAGGGCTGCTTTAATTTTATTCTGTGATGTAAGAAATATGACTTTATTTTTCTTCTGTGGGAGATGAGACTATTTAGCATAGTGAAGATCTTTTTTTTGATTCATTGCTTTTTAATAATTATGCCTTCTTACAGGTTTTTAGGTGAAAAGAAAAAAAGTTATAGGGCAAGAATTGCCATCCCTTGATTCTGGTGATGGAATCATTTACTGTTTATTCTGTGTCTTCTCTCTTCACTGAATCCTGTATCTTGTTTGTTTTAAATAGGTTGATTCTGCCTTATAATAATAAAAAATTGTGAAAGACATTTTAGGTAGAAATAGGTTAGTTTAGAGAAAGATAGTCCTTTTAAAAATGCCATTGCTCATGGAGAGAAAATGTTAAAAGAAAAGTGTTTTTTGTGTGTTATGTGTGGGCACACATATTTTTGAGTGTTATCACAGTCTCCCATGACTCTGATATAAATAATACTGAGATATGTATTAAAGACAGGAATAAGTTTTATATTTCTATCCCTTCCTTTCAGTTTACAGATTAGATTATTGATGCTTTGAAGTATTATATTGGTTTCTTAAATCTGTGTATACATTTATGGTTTTCAGAACACTTTTGCATGTATTCTTTATTGATCATGTGCTTACATTATTATTTGCCTACAATAAACTTTCTTATATTGTTAGGCCAGCTACAAATGCATGCATATTGTGAAAACCCAGACATAGTGCTATGTGGAAATAAGAGTGATTTGGAAGACCAGAGAGTAGTAAAAGAAGAAGAAGCCAGAGGACTTGCTGAAAAATATGGGTGAGTATTTATGTGGTGAAATACAGAGAAAACATTTTCATTATAAACATTAGTACATGAATGGGTAATAAAAAGAAAAAAGTGAAAAATTAAAGCAAAAAGCTTGGATGTAGACCTTGGGAAGTGTCCAATATCTACTTTTTATATTATATTATGATAGTGGGAATCATAGAAAAATCATGGGATGAGGGTTTCCTGCATGGCCATGATTAATTTCCTAGCATTTCTGGAAAGACAGCTTTGACTGCAAATGTACTATGTGTGTAGGACCTCCTTTTCAAGATGCAATCTGGAAATTCTAGGACAAGGAAATTTTCCATGTTGAGCAAAGAAATTTTAAAGTCAGTTCATATACTACTATAGAGAATTCTAGCATATGAGGTCTTATTGGGTATCACAGATCCGTGCTGGCTTTGACTGGGAGAAGAGGTGAAGAGCCCCTTTGGTTTAGGCTATATTTATGGTGGAGGGTTAGCAGAACACTATCTTCCTCCTTGAGCTCTGGGAGTAGGATCATAGTAGCAGGAGAATGAATTGGACATGACAGAAGAGCCAACTATTGCTTATTAAAGGCATCTGTACAAATGAATTGGTTTTATTTTTACCTCTGGTAATATGAGAACCCAAATGAAAATTCAGGCACTTGCTATTAAAAATAGGAGGCAGTGAGTGGGATTGGGAAGGGAGGGGAGGGAGATGGAGGTGGCATGGTGTAATAGGCAGGGGGTGTTACCCACCTAGTAGTCTTGGGAATCCAAGGAGGCCAGGGGAGGACCTTTCCCATTTGGCTCTGTGACCACTGCTTAGTTCTTCCTTGGTTTGATGGAGGTTAAGAAGGTCCTCAAGTCTGGGCTTACACTGGCAAGCTGGTAGAAGGATAGGTTGGCCAGGTGAGAAGAAGGAAGAGTCTGGAGGACTTTGAATACCAGGTAAAGAGATTAGAGTTGGTCTCTGGAGGACAGAGGGTTGCTGAAAGCCTCCGAGCATGGAGGGATGTTATGCACACTTTTCCAAATCAGTCTGGGAGCCTTAGAAGGGGTGAAATGGAAGGAGGGAAGACTAGAGATAGGGAGATTGCAGCTGTGAGATAGGGGCTGGATTAATGGAAAAGGGAAAGGAGGGGTGAATCAGAGAAAACACACAGGTAGGACAGAATAGGATTTTAAATCTTTCTCAATTTGCAATTGTATGTGGAGATTTCACCCAGAGTAGATGGTGTTTAACCATGTTAGAAATACCAGGGGTGCTTTTAATATACTTATGCATGGGCCGCCATGCTTCTGACATAGTTGATCTGGAGTTTATCAAGCAGGTTTCAAATGAACATCTACATGTGAAGAGGTGTCACAGTGATTTGACTTTATGCACCTGGGTAAGGTGTTGGTTTTGTGTCTCATGCTGAAGCTTGAAGTCCACAGGACAGGCAGTCAGGAAAGAAGATGGATGTAAAATGGAGGATGGAGGTAAAAAGTGAGAACCAGTTGGGACCCAGAAGGGTGTCCTGAAATTCATGTCAGTTCTTGTTGCCTCTGATCTTGATGTTGGGGTGTTCTGCAAAAACCAGGACAGTCCATCACAAGGATAGCAACATATACCTGGCTCAGGAGTCCAAGGAGCTAAAGGAGGGTCTGGGGCAGGTGAAGCAGGTGCAGGTCTGGTTGCTGGTTTATGCCAAGAAGATGAGTCTGGAGATAAGAAACGTCTATAGGAGCATTAAAATGGCTACTGCTTCACTTCTGCCCTCCTTATCTCCCCCAAATATTGTTTGTGGTCCACACGAAGCAGAAGGGAAATTCTGGAAAATATTCAGCCTAGCCAGGTTGATATATTGCAGAGGAACTACCAGGGAATTCTGGGCATTGGTGTCCTCTGTAGGATACTCATGTGTGGTGGTTGAGAATGACTGGGGAGATTCTGAGGTGGAGGCTGAGAAAGCCCCACAGGAGTTCTGATATGTACCCCACTCCACCCCACCCCTGAGAGGCACTCAAGGAAGTAGAAAGGAAACAGGGAGAGAACAAATACCACAGAGAATGCTGAAGTGTTGAAGTTGGGAACTGTGATGCAAGAGGGTAAGGAGGAAGTAAGTGATGAAGCAATGGAATCCAGGTACCTGGACCATGCTTTTGAGAAGTGTGTCAGTAAGTGCAAGAGCAGGGCAACTAGAGGAGTTAGCTACAGCTAGCAAGTGTGTTCTTAGGTATCGGGGGAGAGTCAAGATTGACTTCTTCCCTCTCTGGGTTTCTTCAGCCCTTTGCTCTTTTCATCTGGTCTGGGTCTCAGAATTCCACTATCTGCCTGGTAGCAGAGAGCCCGGAATTACTGTCTGTCACATTGGGGATCTGAGGAGTGTGGGGACTGTCTCTCACCTGTGTCCAGCTCATGACTGTGGGATGTTTCACAGAGAGGAGCCCAATCTGTAGTTGTTGAGTTGAGTTAAATGAGAAGAGAAGGAATTAATAGATTGGAATAACTGAAACTCTTGGAGAAGATGGGAAAAGATTGGAAACAGAGTTCTGATAGGATTTAGAAGGCAGTGTAGTTCTGTGGGCTGTCTGGCACTTTTAGGTGAAAATATGATGGAGCAATTTGGTTCATATGTATTTTACAAATTTGACATAAACATTTAATGATTATTTTCACAGAAATCATGTTTCATTCTTCAAAATTATAACATATTCATTGGGGGCCCATGTACCAAAAGGATTGTGTCAGTCTGTTCATCTGTGTATTTAAAAGTCAAAAAACAGGGTACAGCTTATGGCATATTTCTATATCATTTATATGTTCTGATAAATTTACATTTTTGTTACAACAATTCTTAAAAATGGACCATTGGTTCACAACTAGTTCTGTGGCATATACATACATTTAGACAAGAGAGCTTGTATCTCAGAAAAACTTTGCAGACTGAATAATGAACATTATAGTTCAAATGTGGAACACAAATCTGTGAGTGTTGGGACAATATGAAAAGGAGGACTTCATGCAGCAGCAAAATGTGCACGTGATGATGAATATCAGAAAGAAGTTTCAGTAGTTTATGAGTCTACTTACCCCTAATTCTTTATGCATTTATTTTTGTTGTGAAACTTGGTTAAATTATAATTTGAAGTTCTTAGGTCATTTTTTAAATTTTATTGTTAAATTTTTATTTGTAGATGGACACAATGCCTTTATTTTACTCATTATTTATATGTGGTGCTGAGGATTGAACCCAGTACCTCACACATGCTAGGCAAGTAAGTGCTCTACCACTGAGCCACAACCTCAGCTCTCTTAGGTCGCTTTTAACAAGACAAAATTATCTCTCTGGTAAACCAACTGAGATTTTCCAGAACAAATGCAAACAGTACTTTCAATATGTTGTATTGAATGCTATTGTCAATGTAGTCAGAGAAAATAGCAAAACAGAGACTTGTTCAAACTTGTGTACCAGTCATCCAAAATGATTACAGTCTACACTGTTGCTCAAACACTTTAAAAATAATTACAAAGTCAGTGTTGAATACATTAGAATAGAAAACAGAATGAAATATTGACAATAATCTTATATGATACTGTTAGGTCTCAAACTTCAATATGTATCAGAATCACTGGAACCCTGAGTCTCACAGAGGTACTGACTCGGTAGGTCTGGGACTGAGCAGATAAATTTACATTTCTAACTGGTTTCCAGATGCTGCTGCTGGTTCAGGATGGCACTTTAGGAACATGTGCAGAGGCTGAGTTCCTATCAGGTGTGCAGGCTAGCAGATATTTTCCTTGAACAGAATCATTTATACACAGAATATGAACTGAACTGGTTGTTTACTTGCACCCTGCATGGGTGGGAGAAATGTGCCCAACGACTTTTCATCGGAAAGTTCATGCTAAAGACGGGAGGATTTTTTTCTCATGTAATTTTATCATTTATGCTATAGATGGGAAGGGAAACTGGAGTTGGTACCGAGGAAGGGCTAACCACAAGTAAGCAAGCAAGGACTTCCCTCTGTGAGTAAAAATGGTTGGATCAAGATGCTGGTCCTCATTGCTTTATTCACAGAGGATAGTTTGTGGTGATAAGAAGTCATTTTTTCTTGATGCAGAGTTGAAGGAAGTAGAGATAATTGTGGATGTGACCAAAACATGACAAATGAATATACATATTTCATGTTCTGTGCAAAGAAATGGGCAGCAAATTTCAGATGATTCCCAACCCCCCCATCCCTCCCACCCCCCCACACTGAACACTGCGGGCAATTGATGAGGAAGGTGCTCAAAAGTTTCTGGAACAAAAGAGGAGTTAAAGGCATTTATTTGTAACATTGAAAATATTAGTATAAACCATTTCTTAGATTTCAAGTGACAAAGCTTAGCAGAAGCTGTCTCACCTAGTCTGAGCTAGACAAAATATGGTATGAATCACTTGATCTCTCCCAGTTTGGTTCTTTGCAAACTTGGTGACATCCTTCCTTGATAGGAGAAATAAATTAGTGATGGATCATTTGGTATGTTTTAATGGCACACAAATAAGCCACACTCAAACATACAAGTCTGATTTTTGGAGAGCAATACAACTCAGTAAAGGATCTGTATTTCCTTTGCCATGGTCTCCCATGTCCAGGCAGCACACCATTCCTTTCCTGTAAATGTCATTCAGTTAGTTTCCAGAAGACAATGAAAATAGCAAGACTCCCGTCTCCCTTATGTGAAAAATTTCTCCATGATTTCTGGATCCATGCGTGACCAAATAACTAGAACCATTTAACAAAATCATCGAACATACTGTCATTTCCAGAAATTTCTAGCTGGAATTTAGGATCTTTTAGTTTTGTGGGAATAAATAATAGAAATGAAACCAGTTGGATGGGAATTCTGACCCACAGCAGGAGTGAGGCATGGATATCTTGGTGAAAAACTGTAAACAATATTGTTCCTCTCATTGACTTGAAGCTGTGAACATTTTATTTAATTTTTTAAAAATTTGTGATTAATCTATTTTTAAAAGAACATTAAAATTAGTTCTCTGCATGTACTTCAAATTGACATTTATAAAGTGATATTAAGATTAGACAGATTTTTTTCATACCTTTGGCAATACGGCTCCATGACAATGCTACTTTAGCACCACCATGTGGAGAGAGGGAGCAATACCAATTTTCTGTGGTTATAAAGGGGGCAGTTGATCCTCTTGAATTTATGCTAAGATTACTAAATTTTGCCTTAAAAGTTTTTGGAAAGCATCATATTTTTTTAATTTTTATTGTAAACAAATGGGATACATGTTGTTTCTGTTTGTTCATGGAGTAACAGCATACCATTTGCGTAATCATACATTTACATAGGGTAATGATGTTTGATTCATTCTGTTATTTTTTCCTTAGCATCATATTCTTGAGAGGATAAAATTCCATCATATGGAAATTTATTGAACCCTTGCTGGGCGCTATGCTTGTGCTAAGCACGGAGCGTGTTATCTCATTTCCTCCTCACCAAGATCTCATGAACGGAGCTTCTTCCCCTTTACTGATAAGGAGCTGCTGGTCCCAGAGCTGGAGGCCAGAGTATGAGTAGTTGGTTTTAGAACCCAGAGTCTTTATTGCTGTTCTTATTCCTTTCTTTATGCTCACTCTTTCCTCCCCAGTTCCAGATATTGAGATATTTTTATATCGCTTTAAAAAATATAAAATGTTTAATGAAAGTACTTAGGTAAAATAGCTCAAATCCCTTCTGAATGTGAACATCAGAATATGTGGACATAAAAATATTTCTAGCTTCCATTCACTTCATTTTCCTGTGTGCAGTCTAACTTTAAAACATAGGTACAAGACATATTTCTGTCTCAGGTATTACATTTTCTTATAGAAGGAGAGTCTTTTTTTGGGGGGGGGGCAAAGAAAAATAAAGAATTTGGGAATGGCAAAATCCTCAAGAGGACTCTAGACTGATTCAATTTAAGCAGAAGTCTAAGTGTTAGTTTGCTCTGATGTTCTGGATACAGCAATCTAAATAAAAACATCAAAAAGTGTAGAATAGCAATGTTGGGAAAAGTTTGGTTGTGACAATTCATTGTCTTTAACAGCAAGAAGAGAAATAATGGAGAACAAAGTTAAAACATTTTGATTTTATCACCTATGTTTGAAGTTCAATATGAAGTCACTTATTTTATTTTTGAAGTCATTTAATAGATGATGTAAAAAGAAAATTTACCATGGGTTAAAAAAATTCTTCAACTCATAACAATTTCTTAAATAAATGCTTTTGAATTAAACATAATCCTTTTTTAAAAAATAAAAGGAGAATCTATATCATGATCTATATTTTCAAATTTTTGCTATTCTTAATATTTCTGCTTTTTTTCAAAATGGAAGAAGAGGCACAAAAACCATATTATCCTAATTATGCAAAAAAAACTCTGATTAGTTGAAAGACTTTGAAGTTGTTAACCTGATTCTTGGTCCCATGACATGGAGTTTCATAAATGGCAGGAAAATATGCTTTTATTTGAAAATAAATACAAGTTTGTTACTTCAATTTGGGGTTACAGATTTAACCTCTTATAAATATTGCATATCTTTTAATGAGTAACTTAAAATTTATAACTTAACTCCTTTACCTTGAAATTCTACCAATTAAATATTTGCTTCAGTTAATAAACATTGATCAATAACTCATAGCTCTCCTAAAAGTATCAGTCATTTATATGTTGGTATTAATCAGTAAAAGATCCATTTTCCCTAGCAATTAGTGAGGATCATTTGAGGGAACAAGGGGTTTGATAAGGATGTGGGGGAGGCAAATGCTTTGCAGCATGAAACACTTGGCAGGACGTGTCTGAGAGAGCCATCCTTGATGTGGGAAGTATGCTTCTGCCTACCAGAATTAGGGCAGTCCAGTACTGCAGAGTTTATATTGTGCATTAAACCAACATTTGTGAACTAGCAGGGAACTTAATATTTACAATGTTGCTGTGACATGTAGCTGTGACTCTACATGATTCAGTGACATTATTTCTTTGGGATGGTGTGTTTCAAGTTTTAAATAAAAAATTGAATAAATTTGGTAAACTAACCCATTTCTACATTGGAAATAAACACCAGGTTTCACTATGTGTCCGGTTATGATCTAAGTGCTTTAAACATTAGCTCATTTAATCTTTAAAAGAAGATACTGATATTTGATATTACAGATGAAGTAATTAAAGCATAGAGTTTAATAGCTTACCAGAGTTGCACAGTTGGTAAAATGTAATACTAGGATTTGAATTCAATCAGTTCCAGAGGTTATATAGCTTTTAACCATTGCACCATACTGTCTATAACTGTGTGTGTGTGTGTGTGTGGTATTGGGGATTGAACCCAGGGCCTTGGGCATGCAAGACAAGCACTCTGCCAACTGAGCTGTATCCCCAGCCCTGACTATAAGTTTCATGCATAAGTTTAGTTTTCAAAGTACTTGCAACTATATTTTCTTATATGTGCCTCAAAAGTGACTGTGAAGTAAGTTTCAGGAGCTGAGAGTAAAGAAACTATGGGAAGAAGAAATAGCTCAATGGAGATTCAGTTGGGGAATTGAATGAGATCGAGAACTCCAGAGTTGGAATGGTATTTATAATTGACTATAAGGGAATTTAAAAAATTAGGTGCACACCTGTAATCTCAGTGGCTCAGGAGGTTGAGGCAGGAGGATTGCAAGTTCAAGGCCAGTCTCAGCAACTTAACAAGACCCTGTCTCAAAATAAAGTAAAAAGGACCTGGGATGTACCTCAGTGGTAGAGTACTTGCCTAGCATGCACCAGGCCCTGGGTTTATTAACTAGTACTGCAAAAAAAAAAAAAAAAAAAATGTACATAATTGTGATTTAGAATTTAAAGAAAATTTATTCTCAACTTAAAAAAATTGTTTTATTTATTTTGACTCACTGTATACAAATGGGGTGCAATTGTTGTTTCTCTGGTTATACACCAAGTAGAGTCGCACCATTTGTGTACATGTAGCTAGGGTAATGATGTTTGTGTCATTTTGTTATTTTTTCCTTCTCAACCACCCCCTTCTCAACTACTTTTTTAAAAATCTTTTTTCTACTTTTTTTTTTTTTGTATTTCCAATTTATTCTTGTGGGGGGTGAGTTTTAATAACTTTTTTCTGATTGATATAACGGTCAAGCTCTCTTCTTAAGTATAAGCAGTGTTCTGTAGACATTAACTGATTCTTCATGGGTATAAGTGAGAGGGATGAAGAGAATCTAAGTATTTACATTTTGAAAAAGCTCAATCCACAATTCTATTTTGTTGCAACCTGGGTTTAGGTCAATAATATCATAGACACTTTTTTTTTTTGTGGTGGTGGAGATTGAACCCAGGGCCTTGTGCATGCAAGGCAAACACTCTACCAACTAAGCTATATCCCCTGCCCTATCATAGACACTGTTAAAGAAATATTTATTGAATCAATCACAAGGGATGCTTTCTCATATTTCATCAAATATTACGTGTGATGAGTGGGGCAGTGGGGAGGGACAAAGATGATATCTTCATTTTGTGACAAGGTGATGAATGAAGATGGAAGAAGAAAGATTAATGGTAACTAAAGACATAGACAGGAAGTTTCAAACCTCCTAAGACTGTGTCTTTTCCCAACAAATTCAACTCTGATTGAGATACATTAGAGTCAGCGGATGAGAGGGCAATCAGACACGGACATGCTGGCATCAGTGGAGAACCCGTCTTGCAGAACTTGCAGAGGGGTGGATAAGTGCCCGAGTGAGGCAGAGGTTCCTCAGCCAGCTTTCCACAGGTGTGCTCAAACAGGAGAAAAGTGCAGTGGTTTTGTTGCCAGGCCTGTCAACTTCTGGAGAAAGTGTATTGACAAGATAGTGTCATGAGGAATCAGAATGGAGAAATCACCTTCTAGCCCCACACATGACCCTAAACATGCTTCTTAGTAAAATTTCTGCCTGATTATGTCCTTCATTACTGTTTTGTAACAGTTCTGAAAAAAAAAAACATTAAAGAGTTACAAAGAATTAAAAAGAAAACCTAGAAGATCTTCTGTGGAAGCTGCTACTTGCAAGAAATAGTAAAAGAATGAAGGAACTGGTAATCTGAGTCATGTAGAGTTAACATACTATGAAAATACAACAAAACAGTCTTCAAGAAAAAAATCATGGAGGATTTTAGAGTCCTGCTAAATTTAAGGAATATTTTACTGAACCCAACTGCAGACTCCCTGAAGTGCTACATCTTCTTTTGTAGTTTTTATATCTGAGAATGTTTTGGCTACATGCTTTGCCAGATGGTGGAAAGGAAATCAATATTTTGAGGTTGTAAAATTTTATCATCAATTTCATGTCTTTATTAAAATGCAGGAAGAATCTATCAGTTGATTAATTGATTAATTGATCCAAGGAAGATTGATTTCTCAAGATGGTATGAAAACAGTCTTACTGTTTTGAAAAAATGTCTCGTAAGTTATTTAAAAAGTTACATGTAATACCACAGGCACTTGGATAACAGTAGATGGCTGTGTAAGATGAGATGGTCTTGAGGGATGCAGATGCTGCAGAATTTGAAATGTCTTAAGTGCACGGTTCAGGAATACAGCCTGGAACTGACAGGCAGCAAAACCTTTGACAAACACTGCCAGGGCCCTCTGATTTTCTCTTCAGCTTTCGCCCCCCCCAGCAAATGAAACAGATTATCTGTTTTGAAAATCTTCACACAAAAAATTTGGAACCGGTAGAACCTATGGTTGGGCTGGTTATACTGAGATCAGACTACTCTGGATCCAAATCCTAACTCTGTTACTTTCTAGCATTGTGAAATTGGACAAATTACTTCATTTTTCTAAGACTCAGCTTAATCACTTGTGAAACAGGAACATTGTGTATCTGAATTCAACCATGGCTGTATTTAGTGAGATTATGCACATAAAATACATGCATGTAAAGTAATTATTATTGAGCTACCCAAATTTTCCCTTTATTTCAAAATAAATAATACATACCAATTTGTTTCAATCCAGGCAAACTAGAATGCTGTAAAGAAGATAAAAGAGAAATCCCCAAAACAAAAAAGGGGTCCCCAAAACATGATAATAGTTGTAGTTCAGAAAATACTTAACAGCATGTTGTACAAGTCAATCATATTTTCCCCCTTTTAATTAGTAGTTTTAATTAGTAGTTTTGGAAATAAGTATTCTATTAGCTAAACCCTGAGAGAACACTGAAGACCTGTGTGGGGAGATAGGAAGATCCCAATTTTATATCTGTGTCATTTATTAACTGAATGACATTGATTAGATCTCTTAGATTCTCTGGGCCTTTCTTGCCACAGGCCTACTTTAAGAACTTTTTTTCTTCTAGATAAAAATGGAAGGGCAATAGGACATGGGCCTGCTGGAATCGGTGGAGCAACCATGTCTTGCAGAACTCACAGATTCCATTCTCCTCCCTACCTCCTCTGAGAAAATCACCATGTCTCCTTCCAACGTGACATTGTTGGAGGACAATATCCATGCCCTGCCCCTTCCCTTCTTCACAGAATTTCCATTTTCTTTCTTTATTTGCTTTGCTCTGAGAGGACTTGCTATTCAGGAGATGCAAGTGTGAACCCCAAGCCCAGGCTGACTAAATGTCTTAAGCCAGTTATGTTGTTATTCTTTTATTTATTTATTTTTTGCTTTGAAATTTAGAAAAAAAATTTAAGATTTGAAGTATAATTCCTAATGTCAACTTTTCCAGAAAACTGTGATTACACAATAATGCATTGCCTTTATTATGTTAGAACATGCCTTAGACTCAAATACAAAAACAAGCCACCATCCTTCAACAATTTGAGGAAAGATAGAATGCCTACACAATGACATGGATGGATTTGCAGAAGATGGGCTGTTTTACTTTAAGCTCTATGAAATAAAAATAAATATTTGGGTTTTTGGGTGTATACATTAAGTTGAATCTCTGGCACTGGGAATCAGGGCACTTTGGCACATAGCATTTAACACACATTAGAAAACTGTGTTGTGTCAAGGGATAGAAGCACCAGCGTTCAAGCAGAGTTGTCAACTAGGCAATAAAATGTTCTCTTGAGTGTTTGTTCTTTGTTGAATTGTTGCATACTTTGAAATGAGGAAAGTAACTTGCACTCCTTTTATTTTCTGTCTAAAACAGACAGAAAACAAATTTAAACATAAGCCCCACTATACATTAACAATTTTACTTTATTTATTTATTTTGAGATACTGGGATTGAACCCAGGGTTTAGGCAAGTGCTCTACCATGGATGAGCTACACCCCTAGCCCTACCTTAACAATCTGAAAGAACATCAATTATACAAGAAAAAGACTAAGAACAGAAAGTGTTTATGGATACCAGATATAACAGTGAGTGGTCAGTAGAACCTCACAGGGCTTTGCAGCGTTACTCATTGGCAGTAAACAGAGGTGCAGAACTCTTTGCCAGTTATTTTAGGAAATCATACAGATAGCCCAACAATAATGCAAGGTTCTTCTCCCCAAGGGGAGTACAGGCCAACATTGCTCCATTTCTTACAAATAATCTCAGTAGGTGTGGTGCTCCATCAACCTGCGACATGGTGTGTTAGGGTGGGCCAAAAGGATTTTGGCACTAGGACCTCTCACATTGTAGAGCAGCCGAGTGCCCAACATCACATTGAAATACTCTTTATTCCTGCACAAACTTCATTAACTGCTTATTCCTTATTACTGACATTTTCCTATGATTTCTTACAATTTGCAAACTCCTTTAAAATAGCATCTGCATTCTTAGCAGGGAGTTGAAACTGCTGCTTCTGCCTGGTTACTAAGTCCCACTCCTCAATAAGCCATGGTTGTAATTCTTCAGGAATCTTCACTTTAATTTCCATTCTGTTCTTAAATGCCTTTCACTTTCCTGTTTCCTTTTTTTACCGGGTGGAGGGAGAGGAGTAGTGCTGGGGTGCTTTGCTAATACTACCATCATGTACATTTTCAGGAGTCTTCTGTCTGTTCTTTCTTGTCTTGCTCACAGATTCTGAAGGGGGATTGTCCACAGAGTGCCCCCACCCCCACCTTCCTTGGAGTGCTGGCTCAAGATTCTTTGGTTGTGGACCAGCCACCTTCTTTTCTTTTCTTTTTTTCTGTCTTCTTTCTTGAGGAGACACCTTTCACCTTACTTCTCTGCATATTGATTTGAGTTCATTGTTTGAAAATGTCTTCTGCAGATTGTTGTCCACAACTTTGAAAATCCTGCTTTCTGAAACACATTCAACCCTGCTTTTACTCCAAACAACAATCTTCCTTCTTTTCCCTTCCAAGAACTCCTAATGATTTTCCAGATGGAATCTTACAGATCTGGGAAGCTCTGGAAGGATGAAGTGGGAGATAATCCCAAGATTGTGTAGTCAGGGATGGTTCCACAATAACCAACAGATTTCCTGATCCTTACTGAATGGTAAACAGCTTTTCTGATGATGACCTGAAATGAGAATCCAGTTCTTTCCAGCAACTGACATGTGATCACTACTGTGCCTTCAGCCTCCATAGTCACTACAATTCCTTTTGCCAATGTTTGGTTTTGACCAATGAGACATGAGGGGGAACTCTTTCCTCTCTTCTGAGAGATACACACAGAGAAAGAGAGTCTTTTCTTCCTTGGAACTTTGGTGTGTTGAGATGTCACAGCTGGAATGCTGCCTTTCTGGTCATGAAGAGAGTCAGACTGAGGAAGCCAGAACAGAAGGATGGCAGAATCTAGGTCCTTTGGTTGTACTGCTCTGCAGCTGAATTACTCAACTCTGCAACCTCTTTACTTTGGCCTCATGCAAGATAACAAATTCCCACTGCGACTTATGCATATTTAATCCAGCCGTTTCTGTTGCTTTCAGCTAAAAGCATTAAAAATTCTTTTCTTTCTAGTCCAAGATGTTACACATTTAATACATAGGTTTGTTTTCAGAACAATATGTAATTATTTTGTGCTCTTTACACAAACATTCTCATATCAAGCAACTTTTTTGCTCAACGTTTAATTTGGGGAATTCTTTCCATGTTGATACACTGGAGGCATTACCTAACATTCCATAGTATGATGATAGCACATTTTATTCATCCATACACTTAACTAATGGGCATTAAGATTAAAACGTTCACTGTTACAAATGGTACTTCATTAAGTATTTTGTTCAGTGATGCCATGTGTACATATGTGAGTTTCTTCTAGTTCTGTCCAATATGATAGCTAATAGACACATGTAGTTATTTAAATTAAAATTAGTAGAAATTAAAAGCAGTTCATTAGTTGTATTAGTCACATTTTAAGTGCTCAATAGTTACACATTACTATTGGACAGCATAGACATGGGCAGTTTCTGTCATTTGGAAATTTCTGTTGGATGGTGCTCCTCTAGGACAGTGCTTTTCAATTTTTCTCACAACATGGCACACACAGGAAATGATATTTGTACAGTTCCCTGAGATAAAACACTGGTTCAGGGACTCTGGCTGCCCAAGGCCCTTCTTAGTTTCCCCAAGGTGTGAGGGTTCCATGATATCTCCATGGTAACTTATTTACTATGCACCTACACTTAGCCTTAGAATGTGTATCTAGAAGTGGTGATGCTGGTCTATAGTGCATACGCATTTTCACCTTTACCAGATGTTACCACATTGTTTCCAAAGTAGTTTTAACTGCACCGGCAGTAAATGCAAGTTCCTCTTTTCCTACAGCCTTGGAACACTTGGTATTGGGGGACTCTATATTTTTATGCCATTTCTTTAATTTGCATTTCCCTTTTTTTTTGGTGAGGTTGAACATTATTTCACTAATGTTATTTCTTTCAGAGAATTTCCTGTTCATATTCTTTGTCTATTTTTGTCTTACCTTATTTATTGTTTTAATTAACTTGAGAAATTATATTTTTTGGATACTAGCTCACTTGTCAGTTATATGTAACACAACCATTATTTTGGTCAGTAACTCACCTTTTATCTTTGCTTATGATATAGGCCATGGCACTAAAGTTTAATTTTATTATTATCAAGATTATTGAGCTGGGTACAGTGGTGCATGCCTACAGTCCCAACTACTGGAGGCTGAGGCAGAAAGATCCTTAGAGCCCAGGAGTTTGAGGCCAACTTCAACAACACAGTGAGACCTGGTCTCAACAAAACAAACACACAACACAAATAAGATTATCAAGCTTTTCCTCTGTGTTTGAGCTACAAATATTTCCTTATGTCATAGATATTCTCTAACATTTTCTTCTAAGTTTTCAAGTTCTACTTTCACATAGAGGAATTTCATTTTTATATCAAGAATTAAGTTTTAAATTCTTTTTTTGAGTGCTGGGGATCGAACCCAGGGCCTTGGGCTTGCAAGGCAAGTACTCTACCGACTGCGCTATCTCCCCAGCCCCGAGTTTTAAATTCTTAAAGTCAAAAAGTTTTAATTCTATAATGCTTGTAAAATATATATTGCATAAATGTATTTCCTTAAAAGAAAAGTAAATAATCTTTGCAAGTATCTTAAAACCTCTAGTTTTACATTTCTATTAGGAATATAGTGTGGATTATTTTACTTTTCCCTTTTGCCCTGGGGTGGTTAAATGTTTCTGTATTCTCATATATTCGTACTTAACTTATTCTTTAATTTGAATTATCAAGGGCAAAGGTCACCGTCTCTCCCCTCCATATTGGTTATCTGAGTTGTCTCTGTCTTCCAGCATCCCCTACTTTGAAACTAGTGCTGCCAATGGGACAAACATAAACCAGGCGATTGAGATGCTCCTGGACCTGATAATGAAGCGAATGGAACGGTGTGTGGACAAGTCCTGGATTCCTGAAGGAGTGGTGCGGTCCAATGGCCATACCACTACAGATCCATTAAGTGAAGAAAAGAAGGGGGCATGTGGCTGTTGAAAACTCAAGTGAGCGAGATCATATTTCTGGTGGCCCATGTCTGTGATCTTCTCTATGGCCAATACATGGCACAGTGAGATTAATAGGCATTGGGTACAAACTGCTTCTCCCCATCTCCTTAGACCTACTAACTGAGCATCCAGTCTTTATTTTGTTGCAGCTTTATAAATGTTTAAGATTCAGCCTGAGAGTTAGGAAAAATACTTCACATAGCCCAAAGTGCCTTTTACAACCTTAGCCCATGATGATAAATCATTCAAGGATTCATGAATTTGTAACCACAGAAGAGTGTATTACACAGAATGCTGAGGATACCACCGCCTGCCTTAATGCAAATAAACCTAGAATCTCACATTAAGATTTTAGGAATAGTTATAAAATAATCACAGTTTTGAATCCAAATTTACAAACCATACCATAGGTGACCTTCTAAAATTGCCATTTCAACCACTTGAATATCAAATAATAATATACACATCAGATTAATGTCTTTGAGCATTAATTTGATGTAAGCATCCCCTTTAACATGGATAAATTGGATTGATGATAAACTGATAGTGATTGTAGACTCACTATGATTTTTTGTTGGTAGGAAAAGGGTTGGGGATGGGGGCAGGGGTGGCTTAATCAGTATGAGCAAGTAAAGTGGGGTTAATAATACTCTCAGCTACATTCCTATTGCTCTAAAGGGCTGACAGAAGGATCAGGAACTAGATCTCAAAGCTTCAATTCATTTACAGTTGACCTGTGTACTGGACACATCATGGCTGGTGTTTATGCTGTATATGTGATAAGTAAACATTTAGCTTGTTTTTCTTCATATTTATAATTTTGGTCTAGCATCCTCTGACTGCAGTTTCAATTAGCTTGTAGACTACTAATCTTCTGTCTTCACTATTAGGCTCTGTATGGTTGATATTTGCAACTTGTTTTCTTCATTGGTGCAATTGAAGAAATTTGTTTTTAATTATATGGTATATTTGTTTGCTATTTGGCAGAAGAGAGATGGTTTTATTTAAACAGCCACATTTGTATTCTAGTTCAATCTAAGAAAAACTGAAGTGTTCTATAGCCTGTATTTTTCACTGGGATCATGGGTGTTTACTGTACTTGCTGAGTCTTGCCAAGATCATGTGTTCTGCTGTTTTGCCAAAGTGTCTTTATACCAAATTAAAGGTGGTTAAAAAATATGCTTCATGGAAATAGTTTATAAAGTTCAAAGGTATTTCATTTAGAGGAAAATTCTTGTTTATTAAAGTTGTTTAAATAATGTAGATTAAAATTTCTAGAGAGCTAAGTGGTTATTTAGAAGAAATATCACTTATTATAACTTAAATAAAAATAAAAATAAATGTATTTTGTGACAGTCAATATTTAGCAGAACTATAACTAGAAAAATACAAGTAGGAAGGAAAAATTACTTTCACATAAGTTTCACATGGCCTTTTATTGAGCACTTACCATGTTTTTTTTTGCCCCTGCCTTTCTATCGCTTCTGTAATAAACCTAACCATGATACTAAGATTTTACATATTTCTATCTTTGAAATGAGGGCTTCTTTTAAATACCAAAGAAGTCATGCATTTGAATGATTTTCTAATGAGGAAAAGATCCAGATGTTTCAAGGGTAGGGCCATAATCACACAGCAGTACCTTCTAAAGCTGCCATAAGTCTTCAGTGGAGTGTGCTATAATTTAGAAGTCATACATCAGGGCACACTTATGTTATCTATTTGTATAATTAAAAATAATACAATGTTTCAGTTTTCAAGAATTAGATGTATAAGTAGTTACAGATTCTGTTGGCCTTAAACATAGCACACAGTTAAAGGTATGCATAAGAACTGCCTTTAGTAATTATATAAATAACCAGTATTCTCTTTGAAAATCATGTTTAAATTTGATATCAAAGTACCATATTTTTGTGTGTCAATGTATTTTTCTATTTACAAACTGGTGTAAAATTAAAGCATATCTTCAGTGAACTTATGCCAACTAAGCGATAATAAAAGAGTCGTCTAAATCTGTCAAGTTTGTGTGTGACCATGACTTCATTTCTCATCACAATATTTCAAATCACAGAAAGGTTGTGATGCTAAGGGAAGACAGATTCAGAGATACAGATTCCATTAGATTCTCATTGAAGATCCAGTAAAAAATATTCTGGAAAAAAATTCAAAATATTATAATCATATTTATTGAGCACCTATACCATAAAAGTGTTGTACTAGGCAACTCAGATAAACAAAACAAGGATGGTTAAGGTTTGAACTAAGAACTGAGAGACAATACAAGAGACACTGGACAAGGTATAGTTACGAACTGGATGAGGAGGAAATGTGTGGAGAGGTGGCCAATCTGACTTGCATTTCTCTGGTACATTGGCTTCCTTGGATGGGTGAGAATATTCCTGACCCAGAGCGCTTGCAATTGCTGTTCCCTCTGGAATGCTAGTATTTCATATTATCTGCATGATTCCCTTTTCTGTCCTTTTAGATTGTTCATATGTCATCTGATCCAGAAGGACTTTACAGACCATCTTATGTAAAATAGCAGTCACTCCCTTTCATAACCCCAACCACACTCTCATGCTCTGACCTATTATCCTTCTGACTTTTCTTCATTTCACTTACAGCTACTCAATATATTTATGTTTCTCCCCATTCACTAAGACATAACCTCCATGAGGACAGAGACTTAGTTTTCTCAAAATTGTGTTGCCATCACCCAGAAATGGGCCTGGTATGTAATTAGTACTCAAATGTTTGTCAATTGACTGAGTAAAGAACTTAAGAGGTAGGAGGCTCAAGTGAAAGAGTTTTTATAACAGGAGTCACTATTGATGTTCAAAGATATAGGAGTAGAATTTGAAAACAAAACAGCATAAAAATGTTTAGAAAGGTTTATATATAATAGGTTTGTATTGGTTCAATATAAGAAATTAGGCTGTGCTGTCTGCACCCCCTAGTGACCTGAAGCGGAAGCTGCAGTCGGTGCCATCTGAGTGCTCATGGAAAATAGAATATTTCAAAACCTAAATGTTTGCAGTAATAAAGGGGCATGAGGAACACAGCATCACATGACATAACTCCAGATTGGAACATCCCCCATGCTGAAAAGGCTATGATGAAAAGCTTTCAAGATGGATATTCAAAGAGGGAGAGCAAGGACATTTTGTTGGCACCAAATGCAGAAGACTGTTGGTGATGAAAGTCTACTTCAATGAAGAGACATTCTAAAACTAGACGGTCATCATTGTCTACCCTCAAATTCCACGATGTGTCTTGATGTTCAACATACTCTATAAATACAGGAAATAGTACTTGCCAGTTAATTCTGTAAGCAATCATCATTACCCTAACTCCTTTTTCAAGGACCTCAAAGCCCTTGTAAACTCACAGCTTTCTTGTTGCTCCCAAGGGACAGCTGATTATACATATACTGATTCATAGTTTTTCTGGCACAAGAAGGAGAGAAAAGACTTTCTTTATAACAGAGCACTTATGGCCATGAACTACAATTTAAATAAGCTTTATTTGTAATATGCAGCACTGAACCCATCTCATGAAATAAAGACTGCACCACGATATCACAAATGTAAACAGAAACAGCCCTGCTAAAAGATAAAAGTGAAGACCAAAACAGAATATCAAAACAGGAGTGGTTCAAGAATACCCGAATGTGGCATAGGACTGACTAAGCAGGGATCTTGTTCCACAGGCATTTGAAAATTGTCAAATGCTTTTTATTTTTTGACTTGTTTCTAACAACCACCAACCTGCAACATGCCTAATGTTTCTTGTTTCCCTCATCTGGTGTGAATTCTTGCAATGAATGGATTTTTTCTTCTCTTACCCTACAAAGCACAATCCAAAAATTTCCAATCCAGTGTTAAACATGAGAACAACATATTCTTTTCCCACTTCTACAGTGCATCTCTTGAGGACATTCATCAATGTTAAGAACAGTCTCTACACATGCTCCATTTCTTTTGACACTGGAGCTCCTATGATAGTGGTAGAGTAGGTGGTAAATTTCCCCTCCTCCTGAATGCTATCAGCACAAACTAACAAGGATTCAGCCCCAAATCCTACCACTTTTCATCAAGTTATAAGCAAGACAATACAAAATAAAACTGACTAGCAAATAAAAAAAAAATATAAGAAATTAGGAAATTTGAGAAGTACACTCTTTTCCTGTGAAGTTCATGTGAAGATGGCCAATAATCTATTTAAGAAATGTGCAATAAGGAATGTTTCACTTTGCATTTTTACAAACTGGAAAATGTGATAGTTGTATTTTCCAGGTCTTTTTGATAGTGGGTGACTATATAACCAGAAAACTTTCCATTACAAAATACTAAGATAATGCTGGAAAAAATTTAAAGAACCTATCTTTAAATGTACTCTTAATTTCTCAGTAAGGTAAATGAAATGCCCTAAGACTGCCCTTTTTCTCCTCAAAAAAGACAACAGAAGCAACTTAAAACAACTTGATGCTGAACTTTGTTTGCTTTGGGTTTGATTTTGCCAGTATCAGTAATCGAGATACTTGCTCTTAACAGCTATGTACTGTTTGAGTCTGTTAGAAGTAGGGTGCTGGAACTGAAAATTCTCCTTCCCAGATACACACATAGCCAGCATCTTGTCTATGTCCTTAGTTTCCTGTGATAACTTATAACCATAAGTCTGCTTTTAACACAGGTTTGAAATTCAAGTTTATATGACCTAATTTTTCTAGGGAAAATACGCTAAAAATTAACATTGAAAAACCCGATACTCTGGAATAGAAACAATAAAAATCTGTTCAGAGGGAAAATTTCTACATAGACCTTGCAGGAATCCTGAAGAAAACATCCAATTATGGGTGAGCCACAATTTAAAATTACAATCCATTACTTCCTAACCTTTACCTCAATCATGAAAAAGGCCAGAAGGAGTTAGCGTTTAAGAACTTCAAATAAGTGCTTCAATGGAGACCATGAAATAAAAATGTTTTAAATAATTACAAACATTAAAGGGATTAAAAAATCTGGGTAAAGAAGACGACAATGTTAAAGATGCTGGACTGATTTAAGTAAAAATAAAAAATTTCCAGCAATGAAAACTATAGAAGATGGCTGAGTTTTCCAGTAATGATAAAAGACACACGTCCTCAGACTCCGAATCTTATGTCTCAAAACAGGATAAATGTGTGAAACAGTATTGCCAAGATTTCATTTCCATTTGTTGGATGTGGAATACGTTTTTCTCCCTTTCTGCTTGGGTTTAATTGTAATAGTTGCAAAAGAAAATTAAAATTTGTGAGGCTGGTTACTCACCCATTCAACCTAATGTGAAGCACTGAGTATGGTCATAGCAAGACGGGAACAGTTTCAGATGATGCCATCGGGTATGGGGCTAAGAACACATAAAAGACGTGGCCGATGACACCAAAGGTGAAAGGAGGGTGCTCCTGGGGGTGGGAAGGGTAAGGCAGTTCTTGTAGAAGCAGCAAGATAAAACAGTTGTGAAGGAGCGGTGTAAGCAGTCAGGAGCACCGGAGAGGCCCTCTCTTGTGTAACTGTCCAGGATAGGAGAGGAAGATTCAAGAAGCAAAATAATTTTCCATCTCTTGGTTTATCATTAAGTGTGACTCGTGCCAATAAGGGTTAACAGGCATCAGCAAGATGGAGAAAAGGGTGAACCGCATTTTCATCAGAATAATGAAAGAATAATGAAATAATGAAAGAATAGGGAGTAAGAAAGACACACAAATATACACGTTTGTTACACCTGCCAAATCTGGGACAGAACTCAGGGCGGGCAGTGAAATTCGAGTTCTTAGAGACAGCCCAAGGTGTGCAGAGCACTGTGGGAAAAGCACAATAAAAAAAAAAAGACATGAGACATGCGTAAACGCCAACGAAAAAACTGGGCGTGGGACAGTGAGCCGAAGGTGGCACCTGACTGGCACTCCCAGTCGGACCAAGCTGCAGCTCTGCGCCTGCGCCAAGCGACCGCGCTTTTGCTCGCGCGGCCGCGGGGAGGCGCCGTCGTGTTCCCACAGCATCTCAAGGGCTCTCAACATCCAGCTGAAAACACTTGCCTTTTCCGGGTCGGGAGCGGGCACGAGAATCACTTCCTGTGACGCAGTGCGTCACTTCCTCCCCAGCTCGCCGTTTGGTGGGTGGGTTTCCACGCGCGTTCAACATGCGTATCGAGAAGTGTTATTTCTGTTCCGGGCCCATCTACCCCGGCCACGGCATGATGTTCGTCCGCAATGATTGCAAGGTGAGGCGGCCAAGGCCAGCGTCTGCCCAGCCGCGCTCCCGCGGGCCCAGGGCGCGCCCTCTCGGCGCCGGGTTCTGTGCGGCCAGCGGGGTATGGCCTGGATTCTTCGCGCTGCTCTGTCTGGCGGGCCCCTTTAGTCAACTTCTCCGGCCTCTGGTTCCAACTTGGGGATTTGCTGCTTTCTGTTGTCGCGAGCGGATCTTGCCACCAAGGCCACCCTGGACGGGATCGGCTGCGCTGGCATTCAGGAGCGGTCCTGGCCAGCACGACGGGGAACCGGGGAGGTCTGTTGGGGCTTTTTGATTATTATTGAGCCTGGACCCATTCTTGAATCCAGTGAACTGTTGAACTCATGTCTCATCAAGCACATGCTAAGGACCGTGTCCTTAGGGACGAACAAGAGGTGGGGACTGTCCTTAGTGTGTAGAGCTGATGGAAACGTTGCATGTGCTTAATGGGAAAGTTACGTAGAGTTACTGGAGGTGAGTTGCCGAGAGTCATGTATGGAGAAAGTTAGAATGGGAGGTGACATTTATACCTGATTTTGAATACTGCATAAGAAAGAGAGCAGTCGGGCTTGGTGGTGCACGCCTGTAATCCCAGCCGCTCAGAAAGCAGAGGCAGGAGAATTGCAATGTAGAGGGCAGCTTCAGCAACTTAGTGAGGCCTGCCTCAAAATTTTAAAAAAGGTCGGATGTAACTCAGTGGAGAAAGGAGAGGACATTCTCGTTGGAAGGAAAGTGAAAAGTTTGAGCAAAGATACGGAACAGAGCAATTATATCTCTGAGGAAGTGATTGTAAATGATAGAGGCTTGGGGAGGGCTACGGATACAGATAGAAACCTGTGAACATAAATATAGAAGTGAGGCCTAGATGTGAAAGACTATGTGAATCATACATGAATTTTCCCTCTTATATCAGAATGAACCTCATTCCTCCATTTCCCAGAATTGAACCTGTCTTAACATTTGTGTCTGAATTACTGGACACTTGTTAATTATACAGATTCCTGGTTTCCATACATCTATGGAGTTGAAACCTTTGTTGCGGAGGGGAAGAGGATCTGAAACGCGATTTTGACATAAAATTGTATTTCCTACTATTTCATGACTTTATATCTCTGTTATAGACCAAAGATATTAACCTCATTAAATTAAGAGCAAGGGGTACTACTGGAAGGTAGGGACCAAACCTCTGTGTGGGAACTTAAAGCATGTAGATGATTTTGAGTACTTGCTGTCAGGAACATAGAAATTTATAAAAATGAACAAAAAACAAAATGCGAGATTGGGGTCTCATTCCTAGTGGGCAATGTGGTTTTATAGATGATCTGGTCATCAAGATTTTAATGATTTTTATCCAGCAGTGCTTTTCAGCTGGTTGTTGGAATTGTAACAACATCATGAGAGTTGTTGAGAGCTGGGTATTGATTTGGTAGGCACAGTGGAAGTTCAGGTTGATGAGGAAGTCTGTATTGCTAGCAAGAACAGTATTGAATTGGTTAGAAGTCAGAGTGGTCTGAGGAAGACCAGTAGACCCAAAACAGTTGATTAGGGGAATTAGCAGAGGTAGAGGCCAAGAAGCACTGACAAAGATTTCTCATCTTTTTTTATGTTGATGATTCATTCCTAAATCTGTAGCTCCTCAGTTCCATATCTGTATTTTCCACTGGAGGGGAAGTTCTGCATGTATCTCAGTGGACCTACTGAAAGAGAAATTCTTACTGCTTCAAATTTTTTTGCTCTCTGAATTAATGCCACCCTCTCTTGCTCAGGTAGTTTTGTTAGAAATGGAGAGTCATTGAATCTTTGATTTTTTTTTTTTTTTTTTGTGTCTACTTTTTCAAGTCTTATCCATTCTTTCTGCCTTTGCAAGAATAATGATGTCTTTACCTTCTTTCTGCTCTTCTATTCTAGTTTGGATTAGATATGTCACCTGTTTAGCCTCCTAACTAGTCTTTCAGCCTTTATTTCTTAGCTCTTGAGACTATTTTTCATAGTTACCTCTCTTCTTACTCTTCTGAGGTGGTTTCATAGGGCAAAGGTAGTGCTATTGCTCTATATTTTCCCATACTTTATAAACAGGAAAAATTAATACACCATTAATGAGAGCTTAATAAATGTTGGATGGATTGGTGGAAAAAGAAAGGTTCGAACAACATTAGGCTAGGGTAGTCTTTGAATCAGTGATTTGCATGTTGAAGACTGAAGATGACGGGACTAGATGAAAAGGAAAACGTGAGCCTATGAATCTTTGACTTATGCACAGTCTATCCATTGCCTACTCCTTCATAGATTTAACCACTTCCTATATGTGTTTTTTTTATTACTTTATACATTATTTATATAGTTTTTAAATCTCATTGTATCTTGGTCCAATCTCAATCTTTTTTCTTTCTAAAGTGATACATTCTTAGACTAAGCTTCTTGAGATAGGGTACTATGTTTTAATTATTCTAGTATTCCTATTACCTAGTACACCCTCAGGCATGCAGGTTATTTGCTAATCGAATTATTTGCTAATTCAATTCCTGTCCCATCTCCAGTGACTCCAGTTTCTTCAAATACTTCATTGAGCTTTTCAGGTAATACCTATTAACTGTGGAGTCAAGTAGACTTCTCATTGCCTCTATTTGGAGTTGAGAAGACCCAGAACAAGTTCAAACCCATCATTAGGTAACTGAGAAATGAAGATTTGCTTAGGGCTAATCTATTAGGTATTAAATGTTAGAGGTTTTACTTTAAAGCTGATAATATTTGGACTGAAAGTACTAAAATACAATTTACTGATAACAGTTGCTTTGTGGGTTACTTTAGGAGCCTGTAGTAGTTCTCATGTTTTTTTGGGTGATTTGAAATTAACTAAATGTTGCCATTCATATCTCAAGAGGGCTCTCTAGAAGGTTTGTGTGTAGATAGGTGTAAAGAAAGGTGTCCTACTGTGTGTAGTCACCTGCTTGTAGTTTCGTATAGAATAATGTATATAAAAGTCGTCACCTGCTTGAAGTTCCCTATAGAACAATGTATATAAAGTAAACAGTATTAAGATTTAAAATAATGCAGTTTAGACTTATAAAACAAATCTTCATACTCCATTTCAGGGACACATTGAAGTATCATTAAGTTATAAGTTAACTACTAATTAAAGGATCGTGTCTTTGGGGATGAAGGTGGAGAATCAATGTGTTAAAGACGTATTATTAAATCTATCAGTACATTCTTTAGAAGACAAAATCTAGTGTCAGTTTTATTTGCTTTGAAATTTTGTGCTTTTAACAAGAAAGATGAAAAGAATCAAAGGAGATTTCAAAGTGATTGAAACTTTTGCCCCCATTGGAATAAATAGAATGTTAATTTGAGAATTATCCTGATTCGAAAGGGACTTAAAATAGCTTTTATTAAAACTGTTCTCGTTTATTCAAGATCATTGTAAGATTTTATTATTATTTGATAAAAATGATTGGTAGCTTTTATTTATATTTCAGGTTCCTTAGCCTTTAGTCGGTTAATGTTTAAAGGTCACAAACCAGTTCTATTTTCATTTATTCTGATGTGTCTCTCATGTTACTAAATGGTGTTCTGAGTAAGTAGAAAGAATTATGAATGGAAATTGTTATTTCTCATACTTCATAGCATTTTTTTGTCTTACAAGGGTAGAACAATTTTTAACATTGACCTTTCAGTACTTTAACTTAATTTTCTTATAGGTATTCAGATTTTGTAAATCCAAATGTCATAAGAACTTTAAAAAGAAGCGCAATCCTCGCAAGGTCAGGTGGACTAAAGCATTCCGGAAAGCAGCTGGTAAAGAACTTACAGTGGTAAGTTTACTTAACTGTTAATATGATTTTTATATTGTCCAAGATTTAGTTTGTATGTGATCAAATTAACCATAATAGGGATTCTTATAACATGATTGTGAGTGTTTTATTATATTTGGTTATGGAAATAATCTTATTCTCACATGATCCTAAAAACCATCATTCTGTAGACTTTTGAAAAGGAAAAAATTCCCAATTTTGTAGGAAGTTTTTTCTTATCCTCATAAAACTATTTTTTAGCTCTTAGAAACAAAGGAGAATCATTTAAGAGGATTGGGGCACAATTGGAAATTGCTGTTGAAGGATTTTTGTTGTTGTTATTCTTTGTAGATATGCATGACTGTAGACTGCATTTTGATATATTTTACATACATGGAGTATACTTTATTCTAATTAGGATCCAATTCTTGAGGTTGAACATGATGTGGAGTTACAGTGGTCATGTACTCATATGTGAACATAGAAAAGTTATTCTGATTCTTTCTACTGTCTTTGCTATGCCCATTTCTCCCTTGCCTTCATTCCCCTTTGTCTAATCCAATGAACTTCTTTCCTTTCCTTCCCCCCCACCCCTTCCCCCTTACTGTGTATTAGAATCTGCATATCAGAGGAAACATTTAGCCTTTTGTCTTTTGGGATTGGCTTATTTTACTTTGCATGATATTCTCCAGTTCCATCCATTTATGGGCAAATGCCATAATTTCATTCTTCTTTAAGGCTGAGTAATATTCCATTATGTATATATACTGCATTTTCTTCTTAATCCATTCATCTGTTGAGGTGTACCTTGGTTGGTTCCATAGCTTAGCTATTGTGAATTGAACTGTTATAAACATTGATGTGACTGTATCACTGTAGTTAGCTGATTTTAAGTCCTTTGGATATATACCGAGGAATGGGATAACTGGGTCAAGTAGTGGTTCCATTCCAAGTTTTCTGAGGAATCTTCATACTGCTTTCCAGAGTGATTGCACCAAATTGCACTGGAATTAGATGAAATCTCAGTGTAGTTTTCATTTGCATTTCTGTAATTGCTAGTGATGTTGAACATTTTTTCATTTATTTGTTGATCATTCATATTTCTTCTTCTGTAAAGTGTCTGTTCAGTTCCTTAGCCCATTTATTGATAGGGTTATTTGGTTTTAGGTGTTATATTTTTTTGGGTTCTTTGTATATCCTTTAGTTTAAAGCTCTATCTGAGGTGCAGGTGGGATAGATTTTCTCCCATTCTGTAGGCTGTCTCTTCATGTTCTTGATTGTTTCCTTTGCTGTGAAGAAACTTTTTAGTTTGATACCATCCCATTTATTGGTTTTTGATTTTATTTCTTGTGCTTTAGGAGTCTTGTTGAGGAAGTCAGTTCCTAAGCTGACATGATGGAGTGTTGGGCCTACATTTTCAAGTACGCACAGGGTCTCTGGTCTCATGCCTAGGTCCTTGATCTATTTTGAGTTGAGTTTTGTGCAGGGTGAGAGATAGGGGTTCAGTTTTATTCTGTTACATATGGATTTCCAGTTTTCCCAGCGTCATTTGTTAAAGAGGCTGTCTTTTCTACAATGTGTGTTTATGGTGCCTATGCCTAGTATGAGATAATTGTATATATGTGGGTTTGGTCTTCATATTTGTTTTGGCTCTTACTGTGCCATTTTTGTTATTGTGACTCTAGTATAGTTTAAGGTCCAGTATTGTGATACCTCCTGCTTCACTTTGCTTGCTAAGGATTGCTTTGGCTATTCTGGACCTCTTATTTTTCCAAATGAATTTCGTGATTGCTTTTTCTGTTTCTATGAAGAATGCCATTGAAATTTTAATAGGAATTGCATTAAATCTGTATAGTGCTTTTGGTTGTATGGGCATTTTGACAATATTAATTCTACCTATCCAAGAACATGGGAGATTGTTCCATCTTCTAAGGTCTTCTTTTATTTCTTCCTTTAGTGTTCTGTAGTTTTCATTGTAGAGGTCTTCCACCTCTTTTGTTGGATTGATTCCAAAGTATTTATTTTTTATTGACGCTACTGTGAATGGGATAGTTTTTCTAATTTCTTTCAGTTGATTCATCATTTGTGTATAGGAACACAATTGATTTATGCTATTCAAGGATTCGATAAGCAGTTAGATTAATTAAAGGATTCCTTATCATGCTAAGTGAGATAAGCCAATCTCAAAAAACTAAAGGACGAATGATCTCGCTGATAAGCGGATGAGGACATATAATGGGGGGTGGGACGGGCTAGCATTAGGTTTAGGGTTAGGTTTAGAGTTAGGCTAAGGAGAGCGGTAAGAATGAAGGAAAGAAGGACTGTGTAGAGGGAAAAGAGGGGTGGGAGGGGTGGGAGGGGTGGGGGGGAGGGGAAAAATAAAAAAAACATCATTACCCTATGTAAACGTAAAAAAAAAAAAAAAATTAAAGGATTCTTATATGACAATGAGACTTAAATGAGGTTTGTAATAGACTCATTTATCAGTTTCTCAACTTCCTTAACTGGATTTTGTGTCTGAGAACAGAGGAATTGTTGATAGTATGGGTGCTAAGAGGAATAGTAGGAAGTCAAGAGTTGGGGAGATTGCATTGGGTGTGTCATCCTGATCATATTGCTGTTGTTGAGTTGATTAAAGGATCTCTTGATGTTTCTTCCCTATAAAGGGAGAAGATGAAGGCTATAGCCTGGGCTACCTTTGAGGAGTATGATCTTTAAACTGTCCCCATCTTCTATGTCCTTCTCTTCTCTCAGAACCTATGACCTCTTTCGCTCTGTACTGCTTAAAGCTGATATTTACAAATGTTTGGTATGAATCCCTTTTCTGGCTTCCTAGCACCAGAGTGTTTCAGTGAACTTGAAATATTATTAAATAGGATGCAAGTGCAATCATAATTATTGTCACAAAAATAATGTTCAGTATGGACAAGAAGCAGCAAAGCACCTCAAATGCAAGTGAAGAAAATTACGGTCCTAGTCTTTGCTGGTTACCAGTTATTTTTTTGCTGAGGTTATTGTGATCTGAAGAAAGGCAGGTGTTTATAAGTGAAATAGCTAAATACAAAGTTGGTGATGTTCCATATGCTTATGTGAGACAGATTTGAAAACCAAGAAATACTTGTTGCTTTCCCAAAATTGTTAGGCATGTTTTAAGATTAATAGGATCATTAATTATCTAAAAACAACTAGCATGTCAACATTCGGAGGGGACCCGAAGAAATGCAGGGTGGAGGTTATATTGTGCAAATGTCTAGTTTTATACCTTTTTCCATAATAGATAGATACTTAAGTTGAACCCTGTGAAATTCTTGATGTTTGACTTTTTTTTGTTCTGTGAAAAATGGCAGCTTTGTATGATTTAACCTAATAAAGCTTTCTGACTGTGAATCTCACCTGGGAATTGGAAATTGGGGAAACTTTCCCAGTTTATATATAATTCCCAACATGGTTACATACTCCTCTAAGAGACCGTTGTAATATTCTCCACTCTTCTTCCTTTGAGACTCACCTGTATGTAGAGAAATGTTTTCAATAAGTTAAACGTCTTATAAATGGAGGTATATAAAGGAGAAAAAGATTGAAAACCTATATTTTCTGGGATCACACTCAGTGTCATGGGAGTGGTAAATCTTAATGTGTGTCCTCAGAACTTTTATGAAAAGGAAGATGTTTTAAGAACTGCTTCCTTTCTACTTCTCTTACCAACCCTGTGTTTCTTTTTGCAGGATAATTCATTTGAATTTGAAAAACGTAGAAATGAACCTGTCAAATACCAGCGAGAACTATGGAATAAAACTAGTAAGTCACAGAGGAATACAAGGAATATTCAGGAGAGACTGGTTTAGGGTGTTACTATAACTTTAAATGTCAGTTTGTTGTTTAATTATTAAATTTGTAATTTTCATTGCTTTGCTTTTAAATTCTTTTGTTCTCATTTTAATGGTTGTTGTATTTATATATTTAATTATGAGCTATCTGAAATCCTTTACAGAGTTGGCTGAGGTTCCATTATAAAAATAATATAATTTTAAAATTTGAAGTGCCCACACAGATGTGTCAAAAATATAACAAAACTCTGAAACAACAGAGAAGGAAAAATACTCTTGAGCTGAGTGTGGCACATTTAAAATACACATAAAGCCCCAATGCACTTTACAAGTTTAGATCATTTAGTTTAGGATTATAATCTGTATTTTGTAGCCATTATAAGGCTTAATACTTCAAAAAATACCGGACTAGGAATGTAGCTGAGTGTAGCTGAGTGGTAGACTGCTTTCCTAGCATGCTTGAGACCTGGTTCCATCCTCAGCACTGAGGGGAAAAAAAATACAGCATTTAAGATTATTGCAAATTTTCCTAAGAGAACTTCTAAGTATTTAACGTAGGTAAAAATGAAATTATAGGTTTTACTGAAATTTAAAACAATATATAGGCCCCCACTCCCACCCCATGAAGAAGGCAGAGACTTTAAAGAAAAAAGTCCCATGTGTGGTAAAACTTAGACTATTGAGAGAGCTTGTAGATTCCACTGTTGATGTGGGGTCCAGGCCCTTGGCCTTGTCTTCTCTTTGTCCCATGGCTGTCTTTATGCCTTTAGCCATTTCTAGTATTGAGTGGGGTAACATGGATTGTTAACTAGAAGTCCCTAAGGCTTAGAATTCCACAAATTTTGTCACTTTCTTGATGGATCATAGAGGTAGGTCATTCCTTTCATCACATTTCCCCAGTGAATCAAGAGACTTTAAGAGAAAGAAGTAGTGAAATAGCTGTGAATCTTTAAAATAGTATTTGATACCTTCAAAAGCTTTGTTTATCTTTCTGGACCTTTTTTTTTTTTTCCAGATTTGGAATTGCCTTTTCTATATCGTGTCCTAGGTATTCTGCCTACCTCCACTTTCCTTTATCTTATTTTCCCACCTAAAGTCTTTCTCTTCTTTTTATAATTAGAGGAAGAACTAATTTCTGAAAAGCAGTTGAGTTCATTGGGTTTATTTAGTAAGGAAATAGCATTGATTCAAACGTAAGGATTTCTACAGTTTATCTAGGGGTTATTAACTTTTATAATTCTCAAATTGATTCTAAAAGGTACTCTCAGCAGGACATCATTGAAAGGTTCTAAAGCATTTCTGGACCTCATTCAGTGTTACAGTGTTATTTCATTTTGACTTTTGATTTCTTTTCCTTTTTTTGTTGTTTTGTTTTTGTTGTTACTTGAAAACAACTCAGTTCATTTTTACATATTTTGTAAGTGTTTTTATTTGATGGGTATTTATGTTGATGTTGAAATTGAAATGTATAGCTCACTTTAGTCATGTGGATATTCAGTTACTCCCTGCTGATTTCATATTTTTTGCATTGCTCATGAGATGTATTACTATATTCTGTAAATCTTTAATAGACTTTCTCTGCATTTCTTAATTTATTTCAGTTCCGTATACATTTAATAAGCACTGCCTGTGGTATACAAAGATGAATATGTCACACATAGCCCCTGCCCTCTTTTATTGAGTACTCTTACTTTATTGCCATTAGATGGTAATTGGTTCAGGTATTATAAAAGAGTCTCATTCCCTAGCCCCACTCATTACACAGCCCCATTCTGTAAATTCTGTAAGAAGCAGTGTTCCATTGATTTTTTTTCTCCTTTCTGTACAGATTCTGTTATTCTTTTGTATTGGGATCCTAAAAATAGACTTTTGAAAAAGATCTGCTGGTAGATAGTATGAGAATCTAAAAATTGTTTCTTACTGTTTTATATAATAAAAATTGTCAGTAGTGTTCCAGAAAAATATATAACTCTTCTAAGGACTTTGTTCATTCCCAGCACTCACCATTTTTCATATATGTGTGACTAGTCAGAATTAAGATGTGCTATAAATGTAAAATTCATATTGGATTTTGAAGACTTAGTATGAAAACAGGAATAAAATCTGATTAATAACTTTTTATGTTGCTCTACATGTTGAAAATGACAATGTTTTGGATATGTTGAGCTAAACAAGATTTATTCTTTTATTTCCACCTGTGCCTTTTCTATTTTTTTTTTTAAATAGAGCTACTGTGCACTTGAAAATTATATATGTGGTTTGTCTTATATTGGGCAGTACCCGATATAAATTCTGGAATACAATTGAACTCATTTTCTTGAGTTCCTTTAGTTATGGTGGTTGAGAATGTAGCAATATTGGTTGATTGGTTCATTTTACTACTATTTATCATGCCCAGGCCATATCCCAGGCACTTGAAAAAAATATGACTAGAAAAGTGCTCTTTGTTTATGGAGATTACAAACTGAAAGTGGGATTAGTTGTTAATAATCCAAGCTCTCTAGAATAAAATTGAAAAGCACTAGACTGACTTAAAGTGTAAGAAAAGTTTAACAGCAGTAAAGGCTTTGCAGAATAAAAATTAGAGATGATACTTGTGAAAGAGAAGGTTGACAGTGATGTCAACTCAAAGTATATACCTTTCTGAGCTTTTTCAGTAGGGATTGTTTTTGCCGTGGATTTTTTCCACTAAAATCTATTCCTAAATCAAAATAACAAATGTTTGTTAAAGCACTGTTTGATTATAATCGTACTGCTTGAGTGTACATGCATTTGCTGATTTTTTTGAATTTTTTTTGTAGTTGATGCAATGAAGAGAGTTGAAGAGATCAAACAGAAACGCCAAGCTAAATTTATAATGAACAGGTATGAATATTTTATAGAGTAACTCCAGAAAAAATGATCACTAGTAAATATTTAGAAGCATTACTATCTTTTGAGACTTTTATTTTGATGTAACTTTCAGTTTGCAAAAAACTTGAATGAATAGTATAAAGAACTGTCATATATTCTGTTATCATTTTATCAAGCATTTTACTTAATCCTTGACACTATATAGTAGGTTGAAGATGTAATGCCCTTTCTTCCTGAGTATACTTTAATAAGAACATTCTCTTTCATAAACAGTGTAGTTATCAAAATCAGGGAATAAACATTGCTGCAGTACTATTATATATTGCTGCAATACTATTATATACCTGATTTAGATTTCATGAGTTGTACTCATAGTGTCCTTCATAGTAACAGAAAAATCCTGGAGCATGCATTGCATTTAGTGGTCATATCTCTTGACTCCTTTAATCTGGTTAGTTTCTTATCTTTTGTTTGTCTTAATATTACATTGATATTTTTGAAGAGTACAGGTTGTTATATTATGGAATGTTCCCCCCCACCTTTTTTTAAAAGAATTTTTATTAGTGCATTTTAGGTATACATGGTAGTGGGGTTCATTTTGACAATCATATATACGTGGAATATAATATGCTCCATTTCAGTCCCCATTGCTTCCTCTTTCCCTCCTTTCCTCCATCTCCCTATTTCCCTTTTTCTACTTTACTGGTCTTCTATTTATTTATTGTTTCTTCTTTATTTGAAGCTCTATAAGTAGAGGTGAAATTCATTGTGGTATATTCATATATATATATATACATAGCATAATTTTGTTAATTGCATCTCACATTTCTTCCCTTTTCCTATCCTTTCTCTTTCCCCCTTAATGTCCTTTCTCTACTCCACTGGGCTCCCCTCTATTTTCTTGGGACCCTTCCCCATTTTCCCCCTACTTTGCTCTAGCTTTTGTGTGTAAGAGAAAACATTTGATCCTTAATTTTCTGAGTCTGGTTTATTTTACTCAGCATAATGTTATTCAGTTCCATTTGTATATCAGCAGGTGCCATAATTTTAATTCTTTATGACTGAATAAAACTCCATTGTGTATATTTACCATATTTTTTTATCCATTGTCTGTTGGTGGGCACCCGGGGTGGTTCCATAACTTGGCTGTTGTGAATTGCCACTGATATGACTGTATCAGTATAGTATGCTGATTTTACTTCTTTTGGAAAATAGTAAAGAGTGGGATAGTTGGGTCATATGGTGTGATTCCTCCTAGTCTTTTGAGGAATCTCCATACTGTTTTCCAAAGTGGTTATACTTTATTCTTTTTACTTTATACTCTTTTTAAAGTTTCACCAACAATGTATGACTGTACCTCACCAGCATTTATTATTTGTATTCTTGATGGTTTGCTGTTCTGACTGGAGTGAGATGAAATCTCAGTGTAGTTTTGTTTTGCTCTTCCTCTGATTGCCAGTGATAGTGAACAGTTTTTTGTGTATTTTTTGACCATTTGTATTTTTTCTTTTGAGAAATGTCTGTTTAGTTCTTTTGTTCATTTATTGATTGGGTTATTTGTTTTTTTGGTGTTAAGTTTTTTGAGTTCTTTTTATAGAGAATGTTTCTTAATTTGGGTTTGTCTTACGTTTTCCTCATGATTGGGTTCAGGTTAGTTACCTTGGCAGGAATATCACAGGAGTGAATGTGTGTTTGCATGCATCACATTAGGAAGTACATGATGTCACCTTACTGTGAATTTGATCATTTAGTTAAGCTGGTGTCTGCCAGGTTTCTCCTGTGGAAAGTTACTGTTATTTTCCTCTTTAGTAATTGATATGGATGATATATGGAGACTCTGAAGATTGGGATATTCCTTAAATTTGTACCTACTGTTTTAGCATGCATTAGAGATCTTACCTAAAGTATTTACTATTGCAATTGCTGCCAAATGGTGATATTTCTAATTGTATCATTTCTTGTACATTTCCTAGTTGGCTTTCTCAAGTTAGAAAGAGCTTTCCCTTTCTTCCCAATTTCAAAATCATTCCTTTATTCATTTATTTATATGTTATCTGTGTATTCATGGATTCTCATGTTCTTCACAGGGTTACTTCTTTATTGTCATGATTTGTTTTGATGGCCTGAGTTTGACTAGTGGGAGTTCTTTCAGACAAGATTCCCATTCCATTTTGACAGTTCCTCTTCTTTCTTTGAGTGCTTTGCTGTTTTATGGCTAACAAGAAGTTTTTAAGCTTCATTTTGTACTTTTCCCTGCTCCAACCCAGAATTAGCTCTTTCTCTGAATCAAGAACATTTGCTTTTAATCTATTCATTGTGTAAGTCTGTCAAAGCATTGAAGTTTTTAAGCTCTGTGGCTTAAAAAAATGTTAAAGCATATCAGAAAAGGGGCCTGGATATTTGAGAATTAGTTTGTTAGCACTTCTGTTGACCATTACTGGTGTTTTGTGCTCTTCTAATTACTGATTAAAGAAGATCACATCACACAGAGCTTGTTATTTGAGAAGAAAAGACCTAGAGACTTTAACAGATAGTAAATTGCCATATGTATATAATAGAAATTGATGCCTGAGATTTGTTAACTCTTTAATCATATCTTTCATTCACTCAGCATATATATATTGAGCACCCATTTTGTGTCAGACCAGGCCCCAGGAGGAATACAGTGAATGAACTAGTTGGTAGTGTTTTTTTTTTGGGGGGGGTGGGTAATGGGTATTGAACTCAGGGGCACTCAAACACTGAGCCACATCCCCACATTTTGTTATTTTTGAGAGACAGTCTCCCTGAGTTGCTTAGTGCCTCGCTTTTGCTGAGTCTCGCTTTGAATTTGAGGTACTCCTTCCTCAGCCTCCTGAGCTGCTGGGATTATAGGTGGGTGCCACCATGCCTGCCTTAGAAAACAATTTTTTTGAGTTTGATTTGATGGGAGTAGAAAATGTACATCTCAAGGATTTAATAGGTGACTTTACCTTAAATTTGGGAATAGATGCAAGGCAGGTGGAAAAATTCATTACTTGGCCACTTGAGAATAATTTGAGAGAAATGATAGACTGTTCACTGACCCTCCTTCTGGGTGATGGGGATAGGGGAAGAAGAAAAGGGAGATAACAGAGGGTAATCATCCAATTTGCATTTCTCATCAGTATGGCTTACTTAGTGAAATTTAGTAGCAATACTATGAATTAATGTCTCTTAAAGAAGTTTTTAGTACCTTAAGTTTGGATTGATATGTTTCATCCTAGACTGAAGAAAAATAAAGAGCTACAGAAAGTTCAGGATATAAAAGAAGTCAAGCAAAACATCCATCTTATCCGAGCCCCTCTTGCAGGTGAGTACTATATTACATGGGAGTTCTTTGCTTTACATACAGAGATGAAATGTAGGTTTTTGTGGTCTATGTAATTGGGTACCAGCTAATTTTCTAAGGGCATTTTTAAAAAATTTAACTTATTTCCTATAGTACACTTGTAATATGATTTTATTTATAAAAATATAATAAGCCAGAGGCTGAGGCAGGAGGATCACTTGATAAGTTTGAGACCAGCCTGGACAACATAGTGAGACCCTATCTCAAGAAAAAAAAATCAGTTTTTCTCAGTTTTGGCCAATCTGTTGCATATGGTGTTTCTTTTTCCCCTTCATAATACCCTTCCATACAGTATTTCTCCCACGTTAAACAAAGTGATCTGAGTAATAATTTCATAAAAGAGTTTTGCTTCACACCTGTTTTGATTATTAGTGTTCTCAAACTCTGGTACATATTGGAATGACTTGGAGGAACTTATAAATGTAAAGTCCCAGGCTCTTAGTAGATCTCTAGGTGATTTTGATACTAAAATCTGAGGGCTACTTTTTTGTATTAAAACTTTCTCTTTGTTATTTATGGCAACTTACTGGTAGTCACTCATTTGGGCAGTTATTTGAGTGCAAAGTTTTGAGGTGCTAGCAAACCAGTCTTTTACTCAGCTGGCACCAAGTATAATCTTTTTTCTAATTTACTTATGTTCGTTACTTAAAAGTGAGGGAGGGGAATTTTGCCTAAGTCTTAAAGGTCAAATTGTGAAACTGCATGTAGAATATATTTGTGTAAAAGTCCTACCTAGATTATATTTGTACCAAATTCTGTTTAAACAAAGTAGGCAAAATTTGTTTCCAAATACACCCCCAAAGCAACAGAAATTAAACATAGTTATCTTATTGTTAAAATGGGGTTTTTAATGAGGATGAAATTCACAATGTCTGTAGATGCTTATTACTTTATGCATTTATAAGGTCTGTAAAAGTTTAGCTATTACTCTTAAATTTCTTAGAATTGGTTAATATTGTAAAGCACACAGGATCCTTTATAAAGTATTGATATAAATTCTGTATGGTCGCATTGAACTAATATATTTATTTTTATTTATTTAAAGGCAAAGGAAAGCAGCTGGAAGAAAAAATGGTACAACAGTTACAAGAGGATGTGGACATGGAGGATGTTTCTTAAAAATCTCGATCTATGTAACCATTTCTATATGTACATTTGAAAATCTCCTTTGGAGACTTAGAACTTAATTCTAAATTATTGATTTTTATATATGGTCACTGAAGTGGAAGGTGATTACAAATACTTTTCTCCAATGTTGCTATCTGCAAAGCATCAGATTATGAATGTTAGATTGCACCTCATTGTAGCGTCTTCATTGATAGACGTGCTTATGTATGTAAATCATGAAAATTCTGTTTATAAATGCACAAGTGGATTATGGACAGAATGGTCATGCTTTTTGGATAATGGCACTAGGCAGCATTTATGTAATAACTAATTACAAAAATTCATGGCCAGTGATATATAAAATAAAATTTTCATTGCCCTAAAATGTTCCCTTTATTATGTTATAGAAGGGGGGATACAACAAGGAGCTAAGAATTTGTATGACAATCTCAAAATCATTTATTTTTATTGCAGTATTTTTTGTTTTGATTTATTAGCTTAAAGGAGCATAATGACCTAATATGATGAAGCCTAGTTATGCTGGGCTATTTTGACCTGGTTTACCTGTTCTTGGCAGGTATTTGTGGATGTATTCCAGTAGAGCTGAATAATCTTTACTTGAAATGGCACTATATTATTTCTGCTTTAGAGAATACTCAGTTCTAATTTGTGATTCCTGTTAGATCAAGCTCCCTTCCTCTCCCCGCTGCCTAGCAATGACCTAGAAGCAAAGAAATTCCAGTATCTTTTAAATTTTGTTGTATAGTTTTTCTTTTTTTAAGAAAACAGTCCCTAATTGTTATGAAAAATAGAATTTATGGGTATAACATCTGCCCATTATTTATACATAAAATAAAAACATTTTTCAGTGAGTGCCTACATATTATTCAAAGGTGCTAAATAAAGTCTGAAGTATTTTTAGTTGGAAAAAATTAACTTTCTTTGCACATACTACTTAATTAGGAGATGTAGTTAATTAAAGAGAAATATATGCTTAGTATTTTGTTTCTGTATTTTTATATTTATGACTAAGTGTATTAAGGATATTGAATAATAGTTCATCTTTTTTTCAGGGAAAGAAATTGGAATACATTACAAATTCTTAGGGTAACAAAGTAATGACTAATTTTTTATTTCAGTGTCAGGTAGTGAAAATTAATCCATCTCTGAACCAAGTGTTAGAAGATCTGAATTCCAGTGTGGTTTTGCCTTTGTATTCTTATAATAAATATACAGCATATTTGTAAACAACATTATTGATGTGAAGATTAAGGGAAATGATACAGGTGAGGAAAGGTAGTTCTGGAGCTGTTTTCCTATATACTGTATTTGTTTTAATATGAGGCATGTTTAAAATTACTGTTAGGAAACAAGTTTTCTAACTTCCTTTGTAGGGAGGAAGCTGCTATTGCTTCAAGACCATCGATTTTGGAAATTGACTGAATTGAAGAACTGATGTACTTAAGTTTAGCATCCTGACAGTTGTCTACACCATCGGGATTTCATAGTATTTTGAGAACCCAGATCTCATTCGGAATTACATGAATTTACATGCCATGTTTTTATCCCTCCTTTCCTCTCTCAGTTTGGTTGGATCACTGAGAAGAGTTGGTTAACCCTTTAAAAACATGACCTTTGGTTGCATGGTACGGTGCTTTTAGGCTGCTGCTGTTTCAGCATATCTGGTTAAGACCTATGCTGAGCAGTTAGCATAACACAAAAAGTATCAAATTTTCTTGATACTTCCTACATAGAACTTTTATGTTCTCTAATTGTTTAAGAAACTATAGGATTGGAATTGTGGGAAGGGATATTCTTACTGCGTTCCTTCTAATACCTTTTAAAAATGTAGAAAGAAAATTTCCTTGTTAAAAACAAAACTATTTCTTAAAAATAGAAACCTTAGGATTATCCTGTAGAGAGGAATTTGAGAAGGACTTAACAATATCCCCCAAAGTAGATGGCATGATTCTCATTTTATAGATGGAAAATTGAGGTCTTTAGCTAAAAAGATGGAGGAGGTAGGGACTTGTGTTCATACAAGTCTGTTTATAAAGTTGCTCTGCTATACACAGAAAAGACTTATCCAGTCTCAGATGAGTCTCACAAGCCCAGATGATTGCTAACAGAAGACTGTGCAAGTTACTTGAGTAGCATTTAATGTGATTGTGACTTAACTTCTTTATCTGAAAAATATAATAATGGGCTCAACCTTAGAATTATTAAAAATTCAGTCAGTAAATGCATATACTTAATTTCAAAGCCATCACCGTAGTAAACGAGTTAAAATATTAGCTACCAGGACCTATTGTGTGGGTTCACAGTAGCAGCTGACTTTGATTCAGGAGAGAGATGGAGGGTGTTAGGATTTAGGGAGCTGTAGTTAAACTGAGTATGGTGTACTTAATCCCAGTGTCAATTTTAGCCTTTAAGTTAACCAGGAAATTCAGTTACTAAGAAGAGCATCTTGTTCACCACACGTTGAAGAGTCAGAGGGGGAATACGTTTCTGGTTCCTCTTAGTAATTTAAAAAGATGAATATCTGTAATTTTAAGGGATGATTTAAATGATAATAAGGGATATACTTCCTCCCGTCCCTAGCGTATATTTTAAAAGGAGATCTGGGAAAAGACATCAAAGTTTAATCTCTCACGGATAGTGTCAATTCTTATATGAATGAGGACTATGTAAAAGTGAACATGGCAGCTTACTGAATTAAGTGTATTAAAAGATAAAGGGAAAAAATCAATATTAACCCATTTTGTACCTTCATCCCAGATGGGGAGCATCTATAAAAACTTAAAAACAGTATATAATGTACAAGTATAATTATATAATAAACTATAATACAGTGATTATTAGTGTTAATATATATAAGCTCTAGATTATAATTTCCAGTCCATTTTAATGCACACGTGTCAGTTTCATTGAAATATTCACAGAATTGAAAACATCAGACTTACTGGGTTAAAAAAACACACCCAGTTTCTAGGGCTCTGAAGGATTTTCTGAAGTCTGTGTTCCTTTATTAACATACAGCAAGATTGAAAAGGTGACCTACAAATTTTACCTTGCTTATCTTTTTGCTGTATCAGTCAAGCTCTTGTTGATTTGAATCATTTTTACATCTGTTGGTGAAATTGTTTGAAGGGAGAAATGACCCTTATGCTCCTGGTGCCATGGGTAGCATCTTTGACTTAATCTGTTCCAAGTGAACACTCTCTAGGGTTTTAATCTTTTATCATTTGAAGTTATCAGGGGTTGGAGTTAAAACTTCTACCATATGATCTTCCCTGGAGTGCTAGTTGCCTGCTCTCTTTCTCTAGCCTTTCACTAATTCTGTGGCAGCCTACAATCCTGCTTATAATTTTTTTTTTTTTTTTGCCAAAGTTTGCAACCCAAAATCTTGACTGGTAGACATCCCCTCTTCTCTAGCAAAGCTAGGCAACCTATTTCTGTCAATCACCCAGAGTGCGGGAACTGTCTCTTGAGACACAGGTACCAGGTGTATGGAAAGTGCTCAATAAATGTTGACTAAATGGAAAATGAGTGTGTACCTATATGTTAAGTTTACTTTGATCTACTTTAGAATCAGTGATTTGAAAGACAAAGAATAAGCTACAGTAGACACTAAAAGGGAAGCAGCCTGACATGCCTGCATTGTTGGGAAGGCTAGCTGCAGGAGAGTTTTGGTCTTGAGTTGCATACCTGCCTTGCTAGTTAGTTCTATGTCTAATGGAGATGATCTGAAGCCATATTTCTGGGTCTGGCTGGAGTATTCAAGGAATCCCAGGAAAGACAGTGAACTGTTTTTGGCAGGTTTCTTAAAGAACATTTGTCTGAATTTTGATTTAACAGAATAATCCCTTTTTCAGGAGCCAAAGTCTAAAAATAGAAATAAGGAAAACTAGTTGTGGGGGAATCTGTTCAGATATTAAAAATACTATTCCAAAGGACTGTAACTGACCAAAAAGTATAGACTGGCCTCTTTGTGTTTTGAGAAACAATTTGCTTTTGGAAAGGCAGTTGTTTTGCTTTCAGAATTCCAGCTGTTAAGTACTTGTTTTGTATTCTAGCAAGATGTAGATAGATGCTCCTCAACTTCTGGTGGGGTTATGTCTTGATAAACTCAACATAAATTGAAATTACCTTCAGTGAGATTATGTTTAATACACCTAACCTACCAAATATTACAGCCTAGCAGCACAGTACACCCCAGAGTATCAGTTGTTTGCTTGTAATCACATGGCAGACTGGGAGCTGCTGCCCAGCATCGCAAGGGAGTATTGTACTGCAAATTGCTAGTCCAGGCAAAGGTCAAAAGTAAAATTTGAAGTATGGTTTAAGTCAAACCATCTTAAACTGAGGACTTCTATGTTTGGTTCAGTGCCAAGCTATGGATTCTTAAGGGGAATACCAATGAGAAATATCATTCCAGTCTGAGTTACCCTGTCTGCACTTGATGTCACTTCTGATATCAAAGAATGCAGTATAGACAAGTACTAAAGACAGTCCACTTGATTAAAAGGATACACCATCTGAAGAAGATATGATACAAAGTATTCAAAACTGGGTTAGACTATAAGTATTTATATTGCATGTCAGTATCCCCATATTCTTCATGCTCTAGAACTGGTAATTTTTTGACTTTGTATAGATACAAGTTCTCCATTTCTAGAAGGTACACAAGAATTACCAGAAGATACACTGGAAATACAGGGAAAATAAATGTGTGGAGAAAAACACCTCAAAGTATAAAATATCCAGGCGACAACCTCTCAGTGCCTTTGTTTACACTTTTGCACACGGGACATAGTGCCACCGAGTCCTGGAGTTGTGAGAATCCAATGCCATGGTAATCATTGTGGCCAGGTACATTGCCTAGATAAAGGTACACTGGGTTAGATAGATCTCACCGCTGACAACCCGTCAAGTTAGATGAAGAACAGAAAGCGAGGGAATTGAATCCTTTGACTCATACACCGGCTAACTACTAATGGAACTTAGATTTGAGCTCTGTTGGGCTCTAATCCCTACTCTATCTTAAATAGCATCTAGCATGGTGCCTGATACGTAGTTTGTGCTCATATTTTTATTCACTCAGGGCAGAAACCTAGCAGTAGAAGAAAGTGTTTTGGAGAAAGTGATAGATTTTATGGAAAAGTTTAATTTTTCTTGTGACTAGAATGTTTGGGGCAGGCCTAAAATGGGTATAGTTAGGCTTCCTCACCAGGGCTTCTGGCAGGCTTTGGTTATGTTTTTTGTATGTATCCAAGGTCATGAATTGGTTATGGTTAGTGTGTAGTCAAGATCATAAACACCCTGGTTCAGTGTATGTACTCAAGGTCATAAACATTTACTTGTGAGCATGTGCCCACTTATGTAACCCACTGGCAATGTGCCTTTGTTTGGCCTGTATATAAAAAGGCCTGTGGAAATGGCTAGGGGTGAAGGCTGGCTGGGGGATATTGCCGCCTCCGAATAATATCCCAACCGTCCCTCACATCTTTCAACTGCTGGAACCCAGAACCTTGCTTTCTGGGCCTGAGCTTCACCTTCTGCCTGACACCAGGACCTCTAGGATGGATAGGTAATCATCTGTCTAAAATGGTATGTTAATTAAGACAGCAAATTTAATGAAATGAAGATTTTTGAAATTCTCTGTTTAAAAAAAATCAAGCATATCCATGCCACTAATTTTTGTATAATTACAGGAGGAACTGCACATTTAGCCCTGAAATGCATGCTAATCTTGTTATCAAGAGATGAATTCTAAATTTTAACACCTGCTTTTATTTATGAGAAATTTCAGTATTCCTTAAAGTGTTTATTGTCTGCTAATACCTATGTGTGAGGTATTTACTTCATTTAGCAGCAAAATAGTTATATTCGAGAAACTTGAATTAGTGGGAAGTGTATTCTTCTAGTCACAGTTTGTGTCTTTCAGGACTGTTTGTCTAGCAGTTATTTATTGTGCTTGTGCCAATCCTTAAATTCTCCAAAATTGTCAGGATTACTGCCAACAAGAATTCTGTCCTCTTACTAAGGGATAAGGTTCTGATGCTGACAAGCATTCAGAGTTATCTAAAATGAGAGGTGGGTTTGGAAGACACCTGATGTGCTGTCGGAGTCATCCTTCTAACAACTGATGTGGCAAAGAATCATATTCTCACAGTGCACAGCACACATGATAACATTTAATCCTCACTGTTAGTTAAAAGGAACTTAAATAGCATGGGCCTACTGAGCAAAACCTTCCTTTGAATCAATGAAGTCTCCACTGGAGGTTGGGCATCTGCTATGGTCTGAATGTGTCTCTGCAAAAGCATGTATTGTGAACTTAATCCCCAGTGCTACAGTGTTAGGAGGTAGGGCTAATCGGAGGTTGTTAAGGTCATGAGGCTTCCACCATCATGAGCTGATTAGTGCTGATCATAAAAAGGGCTTGAGGCTGAAAGTGATCACCTACCCTCTCACCTACTACCATGGGGTGATGCAGCAAGAAGAGGCAGCCCCTCAATCTCCAGAACTGAAAGAAGTCTCCATTCTTTATAAATTGTCCAGTCTTAGGTATTCTGTTAGCAGCACAAAATGGATTAAGTATCCCAGAAAGTGTGGGTCAAACAGGCAAAGATGAGTTAGAGTAGCATCACATGGCCTCAAACCTGACTGCATATTAAATTACCTGGGACAGGTTATAATAAAAAAAAGCCTGGGCCTTCTTCCTCAGACCAATTAAATGAGAATCTTTGGGACTGGGGCCCAGGCATTGGCATTAAAAAAAAAAAAAAAAAACTACCAGGTGATTCTGATGCGTTTCAAGGTTGAGAATTACTGAACTGTAACACTTGAAATTTCTTAGTTTAGGCAATTAATGCAAAGTTGTTTTCATGTAATGCCTTTTCAAGAGAATTTTACTAAATACTCATTTGTTTATATTATCAAGTGGCTCACTCACCAAAATAATGAGAACATTTTTAGTATGATGCTTGGGTAACACTGACAGCAGTTACATAATTCTCCAAGTACCTAATGACTCCACTATGAGAGATCACTGAAATGTTTCTTGATTTTTAAAACAAGGACAATCATTTATATTTTTTATTGGAGTTTGACTAATATCCTGTCTGTGCTGATGTGACCTTGGAATTAAGCAGTGAGGAATGCATGGTCCATTTGCTAGGATCTACATATTTTATCTTCTTTAATTTTCCCAGTTATGAAAGGCCTGGCTAAGACACCTGCTTGAGTCCTAAATGAGCACTTGCTGTAATCTTGTTCTCCCATTAGTGCTCCTATCATGGTGTAGCTTCTCACACCCAAAAAAAGCTTGTCTAACGTCAAAGAGGTGAAGAGGATGTATGAGTGGCAGGAACTGGGGTTTTTCTTCTACAAGTGTATTATACCATCCAAGGGTGGGCATTAGCAGGAAGATGAAATATTAGTTGAAGCATTTTATTAAACCTGTTTATAATCAGATTTGTACTTTCACAGTGACATTGGGATTCAAGGTCCATTAATTAGACATGGATAGGTTCAGAATATTAATGCAGGTGAGCTATTCAATCTCATTTTGGAGGATTTCCATTCCAAAAAGATGATTTAATCAAAGAAAAATTTCCTGAATTCCTTAGTTTTGACTTTAAAAACATTTCAAGAAACCACTTTCTGTTTTTATTTGCATCCTAGGAGGGAAGCTGTTCAAACATGAGGGCAGTGAATAAGTATTCTAAGAAGCACGATTCAATAAATCAATAATTGCTTCCCTACCTCCACCAAAATCTCTTCGCTCTAATTGCAAACTTGGATTCTAAAGTGTTCAGGTCTTGGACTTTGAACTTATCTCTTCTTACTTTCCCTCTTTTCTAAAGGCAGACTATATCTATAGCCTATTTATTACTTTAGGATCAAATTCAAATGTCTTTTTGGATAAGGTAAGTTGCAAAACTCTAATAATCTGCAAGACATTTGACATTTTAACTGCCACTTTTTCATGTATCCATCCACCCATGCAACAGATATTATTGAGCTGCTACTATGTGCCAGGAACATCTGGACCTGTGGGGATATTATGGTGAACAGTATACATGGAAATCCTTCCACTCATGGAGGAGGGTGGGAGAGACTGTCACAGGTAAAAGTGGACACCAATCACAAATAGAAGGTACAAAAGTTGTCCAAAGTTTTAAAATCAAATGACATTAAATAACAAAAAATCTTGACTGCAAAATTCTACTTAGGCAAAGTATTCTAAGGGAATAATTATGTACCCAAATATGCATGTACATCCACCTTATTTTATTACAACATTGAAAAATAGAACTGGTTAAGTAAATAAAAGACTGGTTAAATACATAATTATACCTCATGTAATGGACTAATCTGAAACCATTAAAAGGGATACTGCAGAATTGTTTCTAAGGACATCAAAAGATACATAAGATAAAAATTACGGGTTTTAAATTTGTATATTTCCTTCAAAATGGTGGATTTTAAGTGGGAGCAATTTTGCCTCTAAGAGGCCATTTGTCAGTGCCTGGAGATACTGTTGGTTGTTATAACTGGGTACGGGTTGGAGCTACCGGCACCTAGTGAGTGGTAGCCAGGGATGCTGCTGAGTTTCTATGGTACACAGGACAGCCCCCCATAGCAAGGAGTTATTTAGTTCAAAATGGCATTAGTGTGAAGGTTGAAGAAACCCTGCTCAAAAACAATTGCATATAGCATTATAAGGACAAATACCTTCTGAATAAATAGGATTGTGGTTGTTTTAAATGTTATTTTTCATGAGTTTATTAAAAAAATTTAAAGTTTCTTTATTGATGCATTATAATTAAACATAATAGTGGAATTCATTATGCACATCACAAAATTTGGTATTTCCAAAATACCTTCTCTTTCCCTTCTCTCTACCCTCCCCCAATCTGCTTGCTCTACTCTACAGATCTCCTATTAATTCATTCAGATTTTAAACAAGGAAATATCAACTTTATAATTAATTAGGATCAATTACGAAATCTGAGGCTAAAGTCTGGACTCAGCTTGGGAGTTACGTTTTCTGGCGGGGTTCAGGCAATTTTTCCTCCCCACCACCCTGCTCCTTGCCTGTGCACATCTGGAGGTGGGTGCCTGTGTTATCCTTAGTCGGATGAAACCTAGGCGGTGCCTGGTCCTGGTTCACTCTCAGAATGTGCGCTGATGCACTTGCCAGCTTAATTATGAGCTATGTCTACCCAGGGAAGTCACCTGTTCCCAATAGCATGTTCTTAGAAGTCTAAAGAAGCCAGAGGGGCCTGTTCCATCTTTCAGCACAGGCCCCAGAGGACATGCAAGGCATACAGTGAATCCCTGAATTGCTGAGAGCTACACCTTGACAAATCCCATCTAGGCACGTCTTCAGAAGTGTTAAGATGCAGTTTGTTGTCTCACTATTTGGATTGGAATATTGTGGTTTAAAAGGTTCAAAATGGGCTTCTGATTTAGCTACCTCCTCTTTTTTAAGTCCACTGTGGAAATAAAGATTAACTATAAAATACCTTTAAAGAGCCCCTAAATTTTTATGTGCAGGGACCTCAGAGACAGTGACATTATGTTGGTTTGTGGAAGGTTATTGTGGTCTCAGCAGAAACTTTCTCTGGTGACCATTTAGGATTTCCATTACTTTGAGCGTGTGCATCCTATTCATCAGGGAATCAATCATTCCCACTCTCTTTGATTAAAAGTCACATTTCCTTGGAAGGACAGAGTATTGTCAAGTGGGCAGGACAGATCATATATTTTGCTGGACTCCTTATTTTCCAATTACAGCCTGCATGTTCTGTGTTAGCTAGCTTCTTCAAATTAATTTATTGTCATTCTCGTGACATATCCATTTATTGGGGACCATGAATGTGTATGCTTGCCATTTGATTCCATCTGATGTTCTTCCTCAAATAAAGAGGACAATTAATCCATTAGTGGATGGTTTGTTTCTAGGAGTGCTAGTTTATGATAATTCCATCAACACTTGCAGCACATTAATTTATTTCCCATTCAATCAGTGTTTAAATTGAACTGGGAGCAGGAAGAACAAAACATGCAGTTTTGTGTAATTATAATGGAGCAAGTGGAAATAGTGATAGGATTTCAGCATTAGAAACCTCCCTGCAGAAACAGATGGGCTAGGAGATGTTGATAAAAAAAAAATATGCCTAGGAATAAATCCTCCGTAAGCACTGTATTAAATTCCAAATGCCTGCAGGACAAGTAACTTTGCATTAATTACTTTACATTTTTTTATTCTCTGTGTGGTTCTGAGTAGAAATTCTACAGATTGAGCAAACTGTGGAGGCACTCCTTGTCATGCTCCATTTAACTTAAATCATTAGATAGCTCAGAAAGTTATTTCTCCCCAGACTTGTCCAGGTGGTAAGTTCAATATTCAGTAGCTGTCTTTTTGTGCTTCTCTAACTTTCCCCAAGCCAGCGCTGTTAAAGTATGGGTCTGCCTCGTGGGAAGATGAGCTACCTTGGAATACAGATTTTCAGATTGGAGTTTTGTCTCAAAACTGTAGATTAAGGATCGGGGTGGCAGGTTTTGTGACCTCAAAATTAATAAGCCAGAGGCTAAACAAAGTGTTCCTCAGGCTAGGAAATTCCTGCCATGTCATTTGTTAACTGCAGGAGTTTTGGTCGTAGAGTTTTCCCCCTTCTCCACCTCCTTAATAAACCATTGCAAATGCTGTTGAAATCTCCCCTTCCACACCACACCCCGTTTCCCTCCATCCCCAAGGAACCCCTCTTCTGAAGTGGATGTTTACCCTTCTGGGCATGTCTTTGTGACTTTATTTCATTACTGCATATCCACAAACAACATATCACACTATTCTGCATGTACTTAAACTTTTAAGGTATGGGCTCATACTGACAATCCTATCGTATCATACATTTTTCACCAAAGGTTATTATTGTTCTATCCATGCTGTGCATATATGTAAACCTAGTTTATTAATTTAAATGTTACATGATATTCCAGTCTCAGAATGTATCTCAGGTTGTTATCCATTGTCCTACTCAGGGAAATTTAAACCAGGGCCTAATTTTTCACTATTGCAAGTAATCAATTAGCGAAGATGCTTTTATCAGTCATTTTTCTGGGATTTGAACTTGAGACAGACTATCAAGCCTGTGCTTTCCTTACTATAAAATTATCTCAAAAGTGATATATGCTATTATATTCTAGTTTAATTTGATGTAACACATTAGCTAAGCATTAAAATTTGGTTATGTCATTTCTTCTCCAGACAGGAATTATTCTACTAATTTTTTGGACAAGAAGAGTGGATGATATAGTGTCTCCTAAGCTGACTTGACTGCAGCAGCCACTAGCTATCTGTGGTGACTGAGCATTTCAAATGTGACTAGTCCAACTTATGATGTGTTTTAAATGTAAAATATTTCACATTTTCATGGGAAAAATGTGAAATATCTCAAATTTTTGGCATTGAAAAATAATATTTTGGCTGTACCAATTTAAATAAAACATGTTGTTAAGATTAATTTAATCTATTATTAATTTGCTAATGCAGTTTCTAAAAAATTTAAGGTTTCATATGGGCTATTGGACAGCGCTGGTAAAGGGTTATATTGAAGAGATGGAGTCTGTACTTCTGGATGCCAGGTGAGGGCAGCAGAGAGTTGCTAGAATCAGGATTCCTTGTAGGAAGCCCTAAAAGAAGTCCTCCCCAAACTGAGAGGCTCAGAAAGGCAGGATGTCAACAATAGGGTTAAAGGGGGATGGATACAGTGACAACCCAAGAACTAGATTCTGGTTCCTGATTGACATGGCCTGGAACCAGGGCAATATAGAGAAGAGAGGGCTCTAAGTTGAATAGCTTTAAAGTCGCACAATTCTGTGTTTGACTCCTTAGTGTCAACTTGGGCAAGTTATTGGACTTTTGTAAATCTCAATTTTCATATCTATAAATTGGGGATGATAGTATTTATTTATTTTTTTGGTGCAGCGTGTGGAGAGTTTATGTTTTTGACTATTTCCTATTATCATCTTTATTTTAATGAGTCATTGAGAAAGCATAAGAAGGGGTCTCGTCTCTTTTTGAAGCAGACCCAGGCTGCAGGTCTTACTACACATGGGTTTAAAGTAACCCAAACAAGGCTCAACATTTCTGACCCTCTACTCATCTTCAGGCAGAACTTAGAAGTTCTTTGAGTTGAAAAGGGTACTCTGGAGTTCTTACTGTCTTATCCTTTGCCAAGCAAAAGCCTCAAACTTTAAAAAAAATTTTTTTTTTTAACCTCTAAGCTGGGTTTACACATGCATGTGTTCATCACAGAAGGTGCCTAGTTTTGTGCTAAGCAAGCATTGGGAATGCACCGGTGAGAGAAATGTGGTTAGAATGCTTGTAATTGAGGGAGGAGAGGGTTTCAGTGATGGTGCTGGAAAGAAGAGGACACTGTTGAACTACTCATCATCCTGCCTTCTAAATTCCCCAAGCTCCAATGACCTTCATCTCTACTGACGGTCTCCATCACCCACCAGCAAAGTGACATTCTAATATTTATTATCAATAGAATCAGCTCCATTTTCTAAGAGCAGAGTTCTGATTTTCCTCTCAGTGCTGCCCAACTTCCTTCTGCTTTCAGGAAACTTATTGAGCACTCAGTATGTGCGAAGATGGGTTTTTCTTCATGGGCATGGGCTGTGACACTTGTCATGACTGTTCTTATAGCATTGTTTACTTCTGATACCAAACTCAGGAGATCGAACAGTTTCTCTTTTTATTTGCTCTCTGGGTAGAAGGCAATAGGCACAGCTCTGTCCAGAATTATTCCCTGTTCATCTTCTCTTTCTGTAGAGTTCTAGATATTGCTCTTTGGAATGATGTTCCTTGGGAAATATTTGCAACTTAAATATACAATTAAAAACCAATGATCTGGACTGGGGATATAACTCAGTTGGTGGAGTGCTCCCTGGGTTCAATCTCCAGCACTGCAAAAAAAAACAAAAAACAAAAAACAAAAAACAAACAAACAAACAAGCAAAATCCCCTCTCCCCAACAAAAAAACCCCCAAAACACCAATGATCTGGCATCGCTTGTATTAGGAATATTTGATTCTGAGGGTTAGTGTTGGATTGCAGTTACATTATTGACAGAACATTTGGCATTCTGAAGAAAAGCTTTCTGATGTAGCTTTGTTTTGTAGACCACAAGGCTCACACTATTCTTCAATGAGGTGGTCTCTCCAGTGGGATGTGACCCATCAGGAGCTTTGCAAGACAATCAAAGTGGTTCAGAATGAAAACATTAAAGCATTTGTCTAAGTTTATCTTTGAATCATTCTTTCATAATGGATGTGTTTGTGTATGCTTTATAATTATGTAATATGTTAATAAAGCAATGTCAGTATGATAAATATTTAGAAGACGAGAAAAATTTCTTAGTGATAGGGTGGGTACACATAGCAAGGAAGACTGGTCAATTACCTTAAGCATTAGTTGGATTTTTTGTGATTTCTAATGATAGAAACCATCTCAGACTAGCCTGTGGAAAGAAGGCACTTACTTTCATAGTAAACTGGAAAGACCAGGTGTGTAGCCAGCTTCAGGTATGGGTTCCAGTGTGATGTCGGTGTGCCTTCACTCTGTCTCTCAGATCATTGTGATGGGAAGGATGGCAAACACAGCCCTGATCATCTATCCCTCCAATTTAATTCCCCATGGCAAGATACCCTCTTCCCTTGTAGCTGAAAAGCACAGAGAAGACTGACTGACCTGGGTGGGTCCCAAGCCTGGATCTGAACCTATTGCTGTGGTCAGTGGGAATGGAATATTCTAATTACCTGAATCGATCATGTTCTTGGGGAAGAAAAGGTATGGATTAACCTTGCAGGAACCATGCAGCCAAAGTTTCACCCAGGAAAGAGGAAGGGGACACAGAAAAGTGGGCAGAAAGAACTTGAAGTGTCTCGACGGGAGTGGGACTGATTACCATGGGGAGGTCAGTATCCCCTCCAACGATGTTAAGAGCCATAATACAATGGTAAGTTTTATTAAATTTTAAGTGGACACGAGACACTGAAATAGCCTGTTGGACTCCTTGCTGGGCTGAGAGAGTTGTATGTTAACGTGGGTTAAGGCGGCACCACTAAGTCTAGGTGAAAATCATTTCTGTTGCCCCAAATGACAGAAAGGCTGAGAGGTAATAGCTCCCTCTTAGGAGCTTAGCTTCTGGTCTGCTTTCTCTCAGTGGCTCTTGTGGTTTCTTTGGGTTACAGGCTATAGGTCAGGGTGGCCTTGGTTTGCATCTTAACTTGGTCACACACCAGCCATATAGATCCTGACCAGAAAGTCTCCAGAATCTTACTTATTCATTTGTACCTTCCTGGTCAGAATGTTGGGAAGATTAAATGAGAAAACTCAGTGTAATTCTTAGCACTTAATAAGAAGGAACATGTTTTTATCGATGCTCCAAGTACTGGGGTTTTCATTTTCAACCAGTTTGAAATTCCTGCAGTTTGGGGTCCAGGCTTTGGACAACTTTGGAAACCCCACTGAGTCCCCAAATAGCCTGGCATGTAGTAGGTGTTCAGTAAATAATTGTTGAACAATGAGCGAAGGAATGGATGCCACTTACTTTGTTTCAAATCATTCCCCAGGGGCTCCATTATGAAATGCTGCTCAGACCTGCAGCTCTACCAAAGGACAAATTATTCTTTGAACCAGAAAATTATTTCTTAGTGTTTTCCCTCTAGCTTTGGGAAATGTGGACCAACATTACTGCAGGGAAGCTTTTTAGTACACTAAGATTTCAGCACTGGCTTTGTGCTGAAGTGTAGAATTTTCCATGGCTTATTTTGCTACCTTATAAAATATTTTGATCTTGTTTCCCCAAAGTAGCCATGAAAGACTGAATAAGCTGTTCTCGTTGACTTCTCCAAAGACCCTTCCCCATTACAGCAGGACTGAGAAAGCAGACCTGGCCTGAAAGGGCAACTTGGGGATAAACGTTATGGATTTTCAGGCCAACTTTGGACGACCCCTGTGACGCTCAGCGTGGAGGATGTTGCCATGGCAGACAATTACTTAAAAAGACAGGCTGTTCTTTTGGGAAACAGTAACCAAGAGTAAAGTGGAGTACATTTTCCCACATGATGCAGAGGGACTCATTTTCAATATCCTAAATTTGACCAAGAATATGCTATCCCAGAGTTTTTGCCCACAGGAAAACAAAGTAGTAACCTTCTCCAAATGCCGTCAGTACTTCCAGCCCTGGAAAGGCGTTACAGGGTCACCAGAACGCTTATCTCAAACCCCAAACTGCAGGCTTCTGAAGACAAGCAATGAGACTGGAAGGGCTGGCCAACTGCCAAGAGAACATTCCTGTCACCTTGATTTTGAGAGTAAAACAGACAAATGAAGTTGGTGACTTCAGGGCTAATTACTGACTGCAACCAAAGTCACTTTGGACTTTTCATTTAGAGATCAGAAAGATTCAACTGGGAAGATTAGACATTCCTTAGGTCTGAACTGCAGGACAGGAATTGTGTTTGAAAACAATAACTTATCTTTGCTCCACTGCGGGAGAGGAGAAAAATAAATAATGGGCTTGTGTGTGCTGGACAGAAAATAAGGGCCTGAGGCTCTGGACCCAAGCTGAGAAATGGTGGGCAGATGGGGCGTAAAGTAGGGCCCCTGCTGCAAGTCAGGGCAAAGGCTGCGCATCTCTCTGGCTGACCTTCCCTGGCAATTTGGACGGACAATACAGGCAGGTAGATGAGCCTGCCCAGGCTCCCAAGAACAGTGTGACCATGGGAACAACGTGGCCAGCCTGCCAGTTGCGGCGATGTGTCTCCAAGGTGGTGACAAAAACTGAAACGAGAAACATTTTCACCAGTAAGAGACGCTGGAAGGACAGGACAGATTCTGGGCGCTAATGAAAATACCAACAAGGCTGTCTTCACGCTCTTTTCTGCCTTCTGTCCTCCCATCTTTACTTTTAGCCTGTTGGCAGGAGGCAGTGGGCTTGCATACATGGGATGAATCACTCAACTGAAAAAAAAAAGGAAAAACATTACAAAAGAAGATAATCGAATGAACTTGTTCATAAGGATGATTTGGAATATTTTTTAATTGATGAAATATCAAAAAATTATTGAGCTCATACACATGGAATGGGGCAAGTATGATTTAGGTTATGGGAAGTTTTAGAACTAAAGAATTGTCTTCCCAAATACTATGCTTGGTGACTGTAACCAGGCATTTGTACAGAGATGAACTTTTCCAAGTGCCTTTCTATCCTTCTTTCATTTGAGGTGTGGCGCAATCCTGCCTGGTTTCTAAGGCCTGTAAGTGTAATTCCCCTGTGACGGTGAGACTGAGCCCCAAGAGGTTCCAACAGACTTGCTCGATGCTTCAGGTCCAGTTAAGGGCAGAGTTGGTGCTGGAACCCAGGCCTGCATCTTGGCCATCTTTACACTGTCACACAGCGCTACCTCTGTTTTGGGAGATGCCACCTTCCTCTTTGGCCTGAACCAGTGTTTAGACCATCTAAACTCTTCAGAGAAAGGCACTGGATGGAGTCTTCTCAGCGGGCAGTTCCAGTATATCTTGGCATCCAGGGGAGCAGGTAGGTGCTTATTTGACCAGACTTAAAAAGAGGAACATGTTCTCTTTAAAATCTTGTTTTATGAAAATGGAGAGCATTTGGTAGCAGCCTAGTACAGAGATAATTAAGATGACTTGAATCAATTGCGCTCTCGGTGGGTAGTTTTACTTCTCCAAAATTATGCTCAGAGAGTTTTAAATGACCAAGGCTTCTCAAAATATTGGTAAGTAGAAAATGAACAAATCAAATTCCAATTACTTTTATAGATCTAGTATTGTAGTAATTTTTTTGGGTCAAATAAAATTATATTTTTCCCAGGATAAAAATATATCAAAGAATGTATAAAGGCAGCTATATCATTAGAATTAATGTTTTGTCTTCCCTTCATTGATATTTAACCTTTTGGCATCAAAAGATACTCACTAGGTCCTATTTTCTGGGACTTGTTTCCATGAATAAAGCAAGCATTCCTAGTTTCTGGAGAGCTCTTCCTTTCTATAGTCCTGGGCACTACCCTAGGGGAACCAATATTACAGGCTAGTCACATCCAAGAAGGACCATTGGTTTGGAGCAGTCAATGCTGTGGACTTTTGGGAACTGTTGAAGAGGAATCTCCCTTTCCTTGAGATCAAGAGTTGGTTGTCATTAGGTCTTCCAGTCACAACTTGGACAGGGGGCAGGATCCTTGATATCTTAGTCTTTTTCTGAACCAGGTTTCAGATCTCCCCGCCCCCTCCATGGTTTGTGATTTTATGGGGAAAGTTTCCCTTACTTGGTGGATTCTCACAGTGGTATGGGTTCTGCTTGTGGGCAGGCCTGTGGAGACATTGGTTACAAGGACCTGTCGGGTGTAATTGTTTAGAATATTTCATTGAATTGGAGAACATTTAAGATTGGTGGAAAGTCTCAGGAGTTGAGGGCCAAATCATAGTCCAGCTGTGAAACAGAGTCTTGGAACTGGAGAAGGGGCTCAGGGGGTAAAGCAGCAAAACAAACAAGGTGAGAAACTGGCACACTGGAAAGAAGGTGAGCAGTTGAGTGGGAGGTGGGTTGGAGTGCATGCTTCAGGGTGGAAGAAATGAATAAAGAGAAGTTCTGGACTCCAGTCAGAATGGTAATTATCAAAAATATAAGCAATAATGAATATTGGCAAGAAGGTGGGGAGAAAGGTACACTCATACATTGCTGGTGGGAGTGCAAATTGGTACAACCACTCTGGAAAGCACTATGGAGATTCCTCAGAAAACTTGGAATGGACCTGCCATCTGACCCAGCTAGCCCACTCCTCAGTTTATACCCAAAGGACTTAAAATCAGCATACTACAGTGATGCAGCCACATGAAGGTTTATAGCAGCTCAACTCACAATAGCTGAAATATGGAACCAACCTAGGTGTACTTCAGTAGATGAATGGATAAAGAAAACGTGGTATGGATACACAATGGAATATTACTCAGCCTTGAAGAATGAAATCATGGCATTTTCAGGTAAATGGATGGAGTTGGAGAATATCATGCTAAGTGAAATAAGTAGATTCCCAAAAAACCAAAGGCTGAATGTTTTCTCTGATATATGGATGCTAATTCATAATAAGGTGAGGTGATAAGGAAGAGTAGAAGTACTTTGGGTTAGACAGAGGGGAGTGAAGCAAGGCAAGGCGACACAGGAGTAAGAATGATAGTAGAATGAATTGGACATTATTACCCTGTGTGCATATATGATTACACGACTGGTGTGATTCCACATCCTGTACAACTAGAAGAGTGAAAAGTTTCACTCCCTATATTTATGATGTGTTAAAATGCATTCTACTGTCATGTATGACTAATTAGAATGAATAAAAAAAATGAGAGGCTCTAGACACCTGGAGAAGCATCTCACAGAAGAGTTTCAAAGCAAAGGCAATTTGCAACAAAAACAAAGAAAGGAACATTTTCTTTTTTAAAAATTGACATGATTTTTACCTTTGTATATTCATCCAGTAGTGGACTTGCTATTTCTACTTCTAATTTATATTCCCACCAGGAGTGTATAAGTTCCCCTTTCTCCTCACCTTTCCCAGCATGGATTATTTTTTCTTTTTGATAATAGCCATTCTAATAGGGGAGAGGTGTTCTCTCACTGTGGCTTTGATTTGCCTTTCTCTCATGATTAGTGTAGGGCATTTTTCAGGTACTTGTTGGCTATTTGTATATATCATCTTTTGAAAAATGTCTAGTCAGATCATTTGCCCATATACATATTAAAAATTCCTTGACCTGTTTAAGATTTGTGCATTGTGCTATATAAAAATTGTCTCAATTAAAAATATGCAAAACAGGGCTGGGGAGATAGCTCAGTTGGTAAAGTGCCTGCCTTGCAGGCACAGGGCCCTGGGTTCCATCCTCAGCACTGAAAAAAAAAAAAAAAAAAAAATATATATATATATATATATATATATATATATATATACAAAACAAGAGTTTTAAAAAGAAAACAGTATTATTTTCAATTGGTAAGTCATAATTACCAATTTCTATTGGAAAGCCATCATTACATACATTTCTGGGATACAGAAGTGTTCAATGGCAATTATTCAATTGAGTTAATGAACATTTATCATCTCATTGACATGTCAATTTTTTGGTGAGAAATTTTAAATTTATTCAGTCATTATTTTTGGTGAAATGTGAAAAATAATTTTATTGCAAATTGAGGATTTATAATTGTACAAAGTGATGTTATTATTTATGAACACAATGTGGAATAATTAAATCAAGCGAGTAAACATATTCATCACATTGAATGCTTGAGGTGAGAACATTTTAAATCTATTCTTATAGCCATTTTTAAATATGAAATGTTCTATCATTAACTATATTCATCACAATGTTCAAGAAAACTAAAAAAAGAGAAATTTCCAGTTGTCTGAGATTTTGAACCCTTGACCATCATCTCCCTGTTAACTCCCCGCACAGCCTCTGTGACTACCATTCTACCCTCAGCTTCTGTGTTAGACGCCTTTGGATTCCACAAAGAAGTGGGAACACACAGTAAAGTCTTCTGCCCTGCAGTCTTCAGTTTTGCATCCTTCATCTCCTAACCAGTTTGAAAAGTACAATACGTTATTATTGACTCTGTCACCCTGTGGTGCAATGGATTTCAACACTTAACCTTCCTCCTCTCTGAAAATTTGTGCCCTTTGACTAAGAACTCCCCATTCTTTCCCTTTCCTCTTCCCAGTCCTTTGTAACCACCATTTAAATATCTATGTCTTTGAGTAGAACTTTTTTAGATTACACATATAAGTGAGATCTGGGGGTATTTATCTTTCTGGGCCTGGATTATTTTATGAAGTATAAAGTCCTCCAGATTCATCTATATTGTTGCAAATGACAGGATTTCCCCTCCTTTGAAAGGCTGAATAGTATTTTATTATGCAGCTAGAGAGGAGTTTCTTTATTCATTCACTGATGGACACTCAGGTTGATTCCTTGGCTCTTATGGGCCAGCGCTGCAGTGAATGTGGAAGTGCAGATCTCCTTTGGGCATATGCTTGCAACTCCTTGGGATATATACCCCTATAGTGGGATTGCTGGATCATGTGGCGGTTCTATTTTTATTTTTTTTGAAATCTTTTTTTTTTTTTTTTTTATTGTAAACAAATGGGATACATGCTGTTTCTCTGTCTGTACATGGCGTAAAGGCATACCATTTGTGTAATCATAAATTTACATAGGGTAATGTTGTTTGATTCATTCTGCCATTTTTTCCCTTCCCCCCCTCCCCTCCCACCCTTCCCCTCCATCTATACAGTCCTTCCTTCCTCCATTCCTGCCCCCCTCCCTAAACCCAACTCCAACCCCAACACTAATCTATTTTTATTTTTTGAGGAACCTCCATACTGTTTTCCATAATGGTGTTTGTAATTCACATTCTCACCAACAATGTACAAGAATTTCCTTTTCTTCAAATCCTCACAAACACTCATTTTATAAATGGCACTCTAACAGTAATGAGGTGCTATCTTCCTGTGGCCTTAATGTTCATTTCCTTAATGATTAGTGATACCAAACATGTTTTCATATGTCTCTCGGCCATTTGTATGTCTTCTTTTGAGAAATGTCCCTTCAGGCCTATTTTAGTCAGCTTTTTTGCTGGTGTGACCAAAAGACCTGACAAGAACAATGTAGAGGAGAGGAAGTTTATTTGGAGCTCAGGTTTTCTGGGGTCTCAGTCCATAGATAGCTCCATTGCTCTGGGCCTGAGGAGAGGCAGAACATGGCGGCAGAAGGGGGTGGTAGAGGAAAGCAGCTTAGGACATGGCAACAAGGAAGCAGGGATAGAACGTATACCCCAACGTCACACCCCATCACCCACCTCCTCCAGCCCCATCCCACCTGCTATAGTTCCCACCCACTTAATCCCCATCAGTGGATTATCACACGGGTTAGGTTAAGACTCTCAAGGCTTTTTGCCCATTTTAAAAAATTTATTTATTTATTTATTTATTTTTTATAGTAAACAAATGGGATACATGTTGTTTCTCTGTTTGTACATGGCGTAAAGGCATACCATTTGTGTAATCATAAATTTACATAGGGTAATGTTGTTTGATTCATTCTGTTATTTTTCCCCTTCCCCCCCACCCCTCCCACCCCGTTTCCCTCTATACAGCCCTTCCTTCCTCCATTCTTGCCCCCCTCCCTAACCCTAACTCTAACCCTAACACTAACCCCTCCCACCCCCCATTATGTATCATCATCCACTTATTAGCCATATCATTCGTCCTTTGGTTTTTTGAGATTGAATTATCTCACTTAGCATGATATTCTCCAATTTCATCCATTTGCCTGCAAATGCCATAAATTTTTCATTCTTTATGGCTGAGTAATATTCCATTGTATATACATACCACAGTTTCTTTATCCATTCATCAATTGAAGGACATCTAGGTTGGTTCCACAATCTGGCTATTGTGAACTGAGCAGCTATGAACATTGATGTGGCTGTATCTCTGTAATATGCTGATTTTAAGTCCTTTGGGTATAGGCCAAGGAGTGGGATAGCTGGGTCAAATGGTGGTTCCATTTCAAGTTTTCTAAGGAGTCTCCACACTGCTTTCCAGAGTGGCTGCACTAATTTGCAGCCCCACCAGCAATGTATGAGTGTACCTTTCTCCCCACATCCTCGCCAACACCTGTTGTTGCTTGTATTCTTGATAATCGTCATTCTAATTGGGGTGAGATGGAATCTTAGGGTGGTTTTGATTTGCATTTCTCTTATTACTAGAGATGTTGAACATTTTTCCATATGTTTGTTGATTGCTTGTAGATCTTCTTCTGTGAAGTGTCTGTTCATTTCCTTAGCCCATTTGTCGATTGGATTATTTGCATTCTTGGTGTAGAGTTTTTTGAGTTCTTTATAGATTCTGGAGATTAGTGCTCTATCTGAAGTATGATTGGCAAAGATTTTCTCCCACTCTGTAGGCTCTTTCTTTGCATTGCTGATAGTTTCCTTTGCTGAGAGAAAGCTTTTTAGTTTGAATCTATCCCAGTTATTGATTCTTGTTTTTATTTCTTGTGCTATGGGAGTCCTGTTAAGGAAGTCTGGTCCTAAGCCGACATGTTGAAGCTCTGGACCTACTTTTTCTTCTATAAGATGCAAGGTCTCTGGTCTGATTCTGAGATCCTTAATCCATTTTGAGTTTAGTTTTGTGCATGGTGAGAGATATGGGTTTAGTTTCATTCTGTTGCATATGGATTTCCAATTCTCCCAGCACCATTTGTTGAAGAGGCTATCTTTGCCCATTTTTAAGTGAATTATTTGTTTTCTTACTATTGAGTTCCTTAGACATTTTTGATATTAACGTCTCAGACGTATGGTTTGTAAATATTTTCTCCCAGTCTGTTTGCTTTCTTTTCACTTTGTTAACTGTTTCCCTTGCTGTGAAGAAGCTCTCTAGTTGGAGGTCATCCACTTTGTCTGCTTTGTTTTTGTTGCTTGTGCTTTTAGAGTTATATCCAAACAAACCATTGCCCAGACCCATGTTGTGGAACTTTCCTGGGTTTTCTTTGAGCAGTTTTACAGTTTTAATGTTTGTGTTCTGAATCCTATTATTTTTCCTTAATCCATTTGAATTGATTTTCTACATGCTGTGAGAAAAGGATTCGCTTTCATTCTTCTGCATGTGACTATCTGGGTTTTCCAGCACCATTTATTGAAGAGATTGTCCTTTCCCCATTGTATGTTCTTGCTGTCTTTATTGGAAGTCAATTTACTGTAAATGTAGGGGTTCATTTCTGGACTTTCTATCCTATTCCATAGTTGATATGTCTATTTTTATGACAGTACCATGCTGTTTTGATTACGAAAGCTTACACGTATTTGATTATACATATATTTTGAAGTCAGGAAGTGTGATACCTTTAGCTTTGTTGTTTTTGGTCAAGATTGTTTTTGCCTTTCAGGGACTTTTGTGGTTCCATATGAATTTAAAGATTGTTTTTTCTATTTCTGTGAAAAATGACTTTGGAATTTTGATAGGGATTGCATTGAAGCTATAGATTCCTTTGGGGTAGTATAGACTGTTTAACAATATTAATTCTTCCAATTTATAAACAGGGATAATTTTCTGTTTGTGGTTTATTCGTTTTTTTCATCAGTGGTTTATTGTTTTCATATATAGTTCTACCTTCTTGGCAAAATTTATAGCTAAATATTTACTTTTTTCATTGACTTTGTAAATAGGATTTTCTCCCTTAATTTCCTGTTCAGATGTTCATTATTAGTATTCAGAAATGCTATTGATTTTTTATGTTGATTTTGTGTCCTGTAAATTTACTGAATTCATTTATTAGTTCTAATCTTGTGAATTCATTGGGATTTTCTTATATATAAAGATCAGCAAGTACAGATAACTTCTTCCTTTCCTGTGAGGATGCCTTTACTTTCTTTCTCTCGCCTATTACTCTGGTTAGGACTTTTTAGGCATATGTTGAAAAGAAGTGGTCCTGGTGGACTTCCTTGTCTTACCGCTGATCTTAGAGGAAAAGCCTTCAACTTTTCCCCATCGACTAAGATGTTAGATAAGGGTTTGTCATATATGGCTTTTATTATGTTGAGGGACACTCCCTCTATACCTAATCTGTTGAGACTCTGTACCCTGTTTTCACCATGAAGGGTTGTTGAATTTTATTAGATGAAAGGATTATATAGTTTCGATTCTTCATTTTGTTAATGTGACTTAATCACATTGATGGGTTCGTGTATGCTGCATATCCCAGGGAATAAATCCCACCTGATCGTGGTGAATGATTCTTTTAATGTGTTGTTGGATTTAGTTTGCTAATAGTTTGTTGAGGATTTTCACATCTATGTTCATTAGGTATATTAACCTGTAATTTTCTTTTTTTGTAGTGTCCCTTTATGGCTTTGCCAACAGAGTAATGCAGGCCTTGTAAAATGAGTTTGGAAATGTTCTCTCCACTTTGATTTTTGGAAGAGTTTGAAAAGAATTGGCATTAGCTCTTCTTTAAATATTTGGTAGCATTCAGCGATGAAGTCATCCAGTCATGGGTTTTTCTATGATGAGAAACTTTTGAACTTTTATTTTTTTGGTACCATAGATTGAAGCCAGTGGAACTTAACCACTGAGCTACATCCCCTGCCCTTTTTATTTTTTATTTTGATACAGGGTCTCACTAAGTTGCTTAGGCCTTGCCAAGTTGCTGAGGCTGGTCTTAAACATGCAATCCTCTTGCCTTAGCTTCCCTAACCACTGGGATTATAGATGTGTGGGCTGATGAGGAACTCTTTTGTGGGTGATTCCATCTCAGCTCCTACTTGTTATTGGTCAGATTTTTTATTTCTTCATGACTGGGTCTTGGTAGGTTGTATGTTTCCAGAAATTTCTCCATTTCTTTAAAAAATTATTTATTTATTTATTTATTTAATTTTATTGGTTCTTCTTAGTTACACATGACAGGAGGATCTATTTTAATAAAAATTTATTCAATTTGTTGGCATATGCTTGCTTGTTTGTGGTAGTTTCTTATGATCCCTTGCTTTCCTGAGGTATTACTGAGGACGCTTTCTAAGGAGGTTAGGGCATGTGTCCTGCCTGGGTTTGGGAGTAAACAGGACACTGAGAGGGTGATGGGAGACAGTCTCTGAGGCTGCTGCACTGGACGTTTGGAGAATGACTTAAATGAGGACTGACACAAAGACAGAACCATTTCTGGGTTGGTGTTGAAAGAAATCATCTCAAATATTTCTGGGTTTCAAGCTCTACAGGTGAGACGTGAAGAACCTGGCACAGGGATTTAATTCTTTTTGTTAGGGTTGAGGTTTCTCTAGACAAAAACTCACCAGATGGGGGTTGCTGTGCAAGGCATGATTGAGTGGTTTCATATCTTCAGTGAGACAGGCAACTGTCTCTCTGTGTCTTTCTCCTCTGAGAGAAGAGAGTAGGGTTTTCAGCTTTAATGTTTCTCTCTCCTCAACTCTTCGTACTCTCTGCATTTCATTCAGGTACAGTGTGAAGTACCTCAGCTCTGGACTGGTTTTGAATTTTTATGCAAGCATTTTATCATAGAGTGTTAGAGGTGGAAGAAGCATTGGAAATCCTGTGGCATAAAGACATTATTTTACAGATTAGAAAACTGAGGCCCATGGTATCTACCCACAGTGGAAGGTGGTGGAGCTGCATTTAGAGCCCAGGTGCAAGAATAATGAACTTATTTTAAAGAAATTCATAGCAAATTTGAGGATGCTATTCAAGTATATAAAAGGCGATTATTCTACTGTGTTCAGTTTGGATTACTGATCTAGATGTGGAAGTTAATTTTCCGTAGCTAGTCAAAAAGCAAATGATTGGAGTTTCAAGATGGCAGCCTAGAGGGCGGTTGCATTTCACGTTGCTCCAGGACGCAGGATTCAAAAGAGGAGATAGTGAGAGACTTGGGACCAACTCAAAACCACTGGGTGAGTCTCTCCCGTTGGGGAGGCGTCCCGGATGGGGCAGTAGCCCCGGAACGCAGGGAATTTGTGAAGTGGAGTTGCTTGGCGAGACGCCCCTCCCCCAACTGGAGCGGTAACACGGACAACTGGGATCATCGTAGAGGAGGCGGCTCAGCACAGCGCTTGGACTCGAGCAACCACTGGGGCTCCGGGCGGCTGCCTGAGGAGGAGCTGCGTGGTGAGCTGTTTAGACTCAGAGTAATCACTTCTGAACATGGGGGGGGGGTGCCCGGAGGAAGAGGAGAAACGCGGTGGATCGCTTGGTCTAGGAGTGACTGCATCAGAGCCACAGGCGGTTGCCAGAGGAGGAGCTGCATCTCGAGCTGTTTGGACTCAGAACAACCGCTTCTGAACACCGGGGGGTTGCCTGGAGGAGGAGGCGAGTGGTGAGTTGATTGCACTCAAAGCAACCGCTCCTGAACACCGGTGGCCTGCCTGGAGGAGGAGCGCGGTGGGTCACTTGGTCTTGGAGCCACCGTCCCTGAACACCCGGGGGGCTACCCCGAGGGGGAGGAGGAGGAACAGGGTGTGTCACTTGGGCTTGGAGTGAGTGCCTAGGGCTACGGGAGGTTGGCGGGAGGAGGAGACGTGAAGTGAGTTGTGTGGACTCCTAGTGACTGTGTCGGAAACCGGGCTGCTGTCCGGAGGAGGAGGTGTGTGGCGGGTCTCTGGGTCTCGGAGCTATTGTACGGGGCTCCAGGTGGCGGCTCAGAGGAGGGGCCGCATAGCCAGGCGATTAGGTGCAGAGCAGGGTCCCAGGAGCTAGGTGGCTTCTTGCTGGAAGAGCCGCACAGAGACACGCCTAGGGGCAGAGCGAAGTTTCCAGGACTGCGGGCAGATTATCTGGGAGAGGCAGCCTAAGGAGACTCGCCTGTGGAGGGTGAGGCTCCCAGGCCCAGGAAGTAGGTCCGGGCCCCTGGGAACGTTGCAGAGGAAGACAGCCCAGCCCAGGTGGTAGTTGTAGATTGAGGGGAACCTCTAGGAGGGGAACTGACCAGCGAGAAGTTCCCACCGAGTGAGTCTTCCCTGCTGGGAGAGGTTTTCCCACAGGGACGGTTAAACCAGAGACACAGGCACAAACAGGCCTTGCCTCAGCCCGCAGCCTAGTTCCCCGTTGGATGACCATTGGTCAACAAGTGGAGGCACCTCTGCCCACTATCAGGGAATATACCCCACCTGAGGGTCACCACCCTAGAGAGGCAGCTTCTTCGTGGAGCTCCGCATTATCAACTTTCTCCACGACTTCAGGCTACTGAAGGATAAGAGGGGATATACTAGCAATCTTCAGGGACATTATAAGTCAGTAGATGAAATCTGCAATATCTTAATGACCCACTGATTCCTGAACAATATGAGAAAACAAGGGAAGAAAATGCCCCAAACAAATCTAGATGTTGCATCAATAAAATCCAACGACAGCATGGCAGAAGAAATGACAGAAAGGGAGTTCAGAATGTACATAATTAAAATGATTAGGGAAGCAAACGATGAGATGAAAGAGCAAATGCAGGCATTGAATGATGAGATGAAAGAGCAAATGCAGGCATTGAATGATAGCACCAATCGACAGTTAACAGAGCAAATTCAGGAAGCAAAAGATCATTTCAATAAAGAGTTAGAGATATTGAAAAAAAAACAAACAGAAATCCTTGAAATGAAGGAAACAATAAACCAAATTAAGAACTCCATAGAAAGCATAACCAATAGGATAGAACACCTGGAAGACAGAACCTCAGATATTGAAGACAAAATATTTAACCTCGAAAACAAAGTTGAACAAACAGAGAAGATGGTAAGAAATCATGAACAGAATCTTCAAGAACTATGGGATATCATGAAAAGGCCAAATTTGAGAATTATTGGGATTGAGGAAGGCTTAGAGAAACAAACCAAAGGAATGAACAATCTATTCAATGAAATAATATCAGAAAATTCCCCAAATGTGAAGAATGAAATGGAAAATCAAGTCCAAGAGGCTTATAGGACTCCAAATACACAAAATTACAACAGACCCACACCACGGCACATTATAATGAAAATACCTAACATACAAAATAAAGACAGAATTTTAAAGGCTGTGAGAGAAAAGAACCAAATTACATTCAGGGGGAAACCAATACGGATATCAGCAGATTTTTCAATCCAGACCCTAAAAGCTAGAAGGGCCTGGAACAACATTTTTCAAGCTCTGAAAGAAAATGGATGCCAACCAATAATCTTATACCCAGCAAAGCTTACCTTCAAATTTGACGATGAAATAAAATCTTTCCATGATAAACAAAAGCTAAAAGAATTTACAAAAAGAAAGCCAGCATTACAGAACATTCTTGGCAAAATATTTCATGAGGAAGAAATAAAAAACAAAGAAGCAAATCAGCAAAGTGAGGAATTATCCTAAAGGAACTGTCAAATAAAGGAGGAACCAAGATGTGTCAAAAAATAAATAAATAAATAAATAAAATTTTAAATATGAACCAAATGACCAGGAATACAAATCATATCTCAATAATAACCCTGAATGTTAATGGCCTGAATTCATCAATCAAAAGATATAGACTGGCAGATTGGATTAAAAAGAAAGATCCAACAATATGTTGCCTGCAAGAGACTCACCTCATAGAAAGAGATATCCATAGACTAAAGGTGAAAGGATGGGGAAAAACATACCATGCACATGGACTCGGCAAAAAAGCTGGAGTATCCATCCTCATTTCAGATAATGTGGACTTCAAGCCAATGTTAGTCAGAAGGGATAAAGAAGGACATTTCATACTGCTTAAGGGAAGCATAAATCAGCAAGATATAACAATCATAAACATCTATGCCCCAAACAGTGGCTCATCCATGTACGTTAAACAAATCCTTCTCAATTTTAGAAACCAAATAGACCATAACACAATAATACTAGGTGATTTTAACACGCCTCTCTCACCACTGGACAGATCTTCCAAACAAAAATTGAACAAAGAAACCATAGATCTCAATAACACAATCAATAATTTAGACTTAACAGACATTTATAGACTATACCATCCAACCAAGAGCGAATACACTTTCTCCTCAGCAGCACATGGATCCTTCTCTAAAATAGACCATATATTATGCCACAAAGCTAATGTCAGCAAATACAAGAAGATAGAGACACTACCTTGTATTCTATCAGATCATAATGGATTAAAGTTAGAAATAAATGAAAGTGTAAACAACAGAAACTACTCCAACACCTGGAGATTAAACAATATGCTATTATATGATGAATGGATAACAGAAGATATTAGGAAGGAAATTAAAAAATCCTTAGAGGTAAACAAGAACAAAGAAACATCATATCAAAATCTCTGGGACACTATGAAAGCAGTACTTAGAGGAAGATTTATTTCATGGAGCGCATTTAATAAAAGAAGTAAAACTCAAAAAATAAACGACTTAACACTACAGCTCAAAGCCCTAGAAAAAGAAGAACAGACCAACACCAAAAGTAGTAGAAGACAGGAAATAGTCAAACTCAGAGCTGAAATCAACGAAATTGAAACAAAAGAAACATTACAAAAAATTGACAAAATAAATACTTGGTTCTTCGAAAAAATAAACAAAATTGATAAACCTTTAGCCACACTAACAAAGAGAAGACGAGAGAAAACCCAAATCACTAAAATTCGGAATGAACAAGGAAATATCACAACAGACACGACTGAAATACAAAACATAATTAGAAGCTATTTTGAAAATCTATACTCCAACAAAATAGAAAATTTCGAAGACATCAACAGGTTTCTAGAGACATATGAATTGCCTAAACTGAATGAGGAGGACATACACAATTTAAATAGACCAATTTCAAGTAATGAAATAGAAGAAGTCATCAAAAGCCTACCAACAAAGAAAAGTCCAGGACCAGATGGGTTTTCAGCCAAGTTCTACAAAACTTTTAAAGAAGAGCTCATTCCAATACTTCTCAAAGTATTCCATAAAATAGAAGAGGAGGGAACCCTCCCAAACTCATTCTATGAAGCCAATATTACCCTGATACCTAAACCAGACAGAGACACATCGAGGAAAGAAAATTTCAGACCAATATCCTTAATGAACATCGACGCAAAAATTCTCAACAAAATTTTAGCAAATCGCATACAAAAACATATTAAAAAGATAGTGCACCATGATCAAGTGAGTTTCATCCCAGGGATGCAAGGTTGGTTCAACATCAGGAAATCAATAAATGTAATTCACCATATCAATAGACTTAAAGTCAAGAATCACATGATTATTTTGATAGATGCAGAAAAAGCATTTGATAAAATACAGCATCCCTTCATGCTCAAAACACTTGAAAAAATAGGGATAGTGGGAACATTCCTTAACATTGTAAAGGCCATCTACGCTAAGCCCATGGCGAATATTATTCTAAATGGTGAAAAACTGAAAGCATTCCTTCTAAAAACTGGAACAAGGCAGGGATGCCCTCTTTCACCACTTCTATTCAATATCGTCCTTGAAACTCTAGCCAGAGCAATTAGACAGACCAAAGAAATTAAAGGAATATGAATAGGAAAAGAAGAACTCAAACTATCCCAATTTGCTGATGATATGATTGTATACTTAGAGGAACCAGGAAATTCCACCAGAAAACTGTTAGATCTCATAAGTGAATTCAGTAAAGTAGTGGGATATAAGATCAATGCACATAAATCTAAGGCATTTCTATACATCAGCGATGAATCTTCAGAAAGAGAAATTAGGAAAACTACCCCATTCACAATAGCTTCGAAAAAAATAAAATACTTGGGAATCAACCTCACAAAAGAGGTGAAAGACCTCTACAATGAGAACTACAGAACACTAAAGAAAGAAATTAAAGAAAACCTTAGAAGATGGAAAGATCTCCCATGTTCTTGGATAGGAAGAATTAATATTGTCAAAATGGCCATACTACCAAAAGTGCTATACAGATTCAATGCAATTCCAATTAAAATCCCAATGATGTACCTTACAGAAATAGAGCAAGAAATTATGAAATTCATCTGGAAGAATAAAAAACCCAGAATAGCTAAAGCAATCCTTGGCAGAAAGAGTGAAGCAGGGGGTATCGCAATACCAGATCTTCAACTCTACTACAAAGCAATAGTAACAAAACCGGCATGGTATTGGTACCAAAATAGAAAGGTGGATCAATGGTACAGAATAGAGGACACGGACACAAACCCAAATAAATACAATTTTCTCATACTAGACAAAGGGTCCAAAAATATGCAATGGAGAAAAGATAGCCTCTTCAACAAATGGTGCTGGGAGAATTGGAAATCCATATGCAACAGAATGAAACTAAACCCATATCTCTCACCATGCACGAAACTAAACTCAAAATGGATTAAGGATCTCGGAATCAGACCAGAGACTTTGCATCTTATAGAAGAAAAAGTAGGTCCAGAGCTTCAACATGTCAGCTTAGGACCAGAATTCCTCAACAGGACTCCCATAGCACAAGAAATAAAAGCAAGAATTAATAACTGGGATAGATTCAAACTAAAAAGCTTTCTCTCAGCAAAGGAAACTATCAGCAATGCGAAGAAAGAGCCTACAGAGTGGGAGAAAATCTTTGCCAATCATACTTCAGATAGAGCACTAATCTCCAGAATCTATAAAGAACTCAAAAAACTCTACACCAAGAATGCAAATAATCCAATCGACAAATGGGCTAAGGAAATGAACAGACACTTCACAGAAGAAGATCTACAAGCAATCAACAAACATATGGAAAAATGTTCAACATCTCTAGTAATAAGAGAAATGCAAATCAAAACCACGCTAAGATTCCATCTCACCCCAATTAGAATGGCGATTATCAAGAATACAAGCAACAACAGGTGTTGGCGAGGATGTGGGGAGAAAGGTACACTCATACATTGCTGGTGGGGATGCAAATTAGTACAGCCACTCTGGAAAGTATGGAGACTCCTTAGAAAACTTGGAATGGAACCACCATTTGACCCAGCTATCCCACTCCTTGGCCTATACCCAAAGGACTTAAAATCAGCATATTACAGAGATACAGCCTCATCAATGTTCATAGCTGTTCAGTTCACAATAGCCAGATTGTGGAACCAACCTAGATGTCCTTCAATTGATGAATGGATAAAGAAACTGTGGTATATATATACAATGGAATATTACTCAGCCATAAAGAATGATAAATTTATGGCATTTGCAGGCAAATGGATGAAACTGGAGAATATCTTGCTAAGTGAGATAAGCCAATCTCAAAAAACCAAAGGAAGAATGATATCGCTAATAAGTGGATGATGACTCATAATGGGGGGTGGGAGGGGTTAGTGTTAGGGTTAGAGTTAGGTTTAGGGAGGGGGGCAAGAATGGAGGAAGGAAGACTGTATAGAGGGAAAAGAGGGGTGGGAGGGGTGGGGGGGAAGGGAAAAAAATAACAGAATGAATCAAACATTACCCTATGTAAATTTATGATTACACAAATGGTATGCCTATACGCCATGTACAAACAGAGAAACAACATGTATCCCATTTGTTCACAATAATAAAAAAAAAAAAAAAAGCAAATGATTGAATGTGAGCAATAACTACAAGGCAGATCTTAACTGTTTGCCCCTAAAACTGATCAGTATGATGACTAGTTAAAATGTTATAATAAAAGATTTATGTCTAAATGGCAATAAATCAGTTTGACTTTAACAGTTTAGTTAAATAAAATTCCTATAATTTATAACAGAAAACATTGCTCCCTCATTCTGCAATATTTTCTCCTCCATATCCCTCAGGTTTGAGAAGAAGTCATCTTGAAACTAACTGGACCAAACCACAGACTCCACCTCTGATCTGTAACACTGATGTCTCTTTCTGTTCCCAGCTGTTTGCTTTACCTTTGCCTAGGCTGCACCTGTGTAAGAGTTGGTGTGGTGGAGGTAAGCAGATCCACCCTGAGCCGGGATGTCGGGCAGAGTCACGTGTAGCTGGAAGATCTAGCTATTAACCTTTTCTCTTGTGGAGATTTCCCTTTTGCTGCTGTTCACACAGCTCCGTAGTAACTCATGCTCATCCCCTTTGGGGGGACAAGGCAGTGGAGAGAGAAGAAAACACCTGTAATTCTTCATGAATTTGGTTTCAAAAGCTTTAGCCCATATTCCAGTAGCTTTCTGAGAGAAGGAATATAGGAAGTGATTTGAGATTTTGTGTCTTTTCAACAGTTGAATTTTTTCATGTATATTTTTATATAATTTTATATGAATATATAACTATGATCATATCATACATGATTTGATGCTTTACACACTTAAAAAAAGTTCTTTATGGCACCTCCATACTTAATAGTTTAGTCATAAGAAGAACTTTTGGGGTGACTGAGACTGATTGTGGGATTACTAACTGTTTATATAAAGTTTAAAGCAGTTTTCCTAGTTTTGGTCCTCTCTGGTACCTCTAATTCCTGATTCTCTTAGACATTTGACTTATTTGGTTCCTCACCAATATCCATCCTCTCACTTTCCTTCTTGTTGCTGAGTGGTTAACCATTTCTTTAATGACTTTCCATCCTCATGCGGGTGGTGCTTTGGAGTTCCATCAGGGTGTGGTGTATTTGTCTGTTTCTTGCTCTAATTATTTTTGAGTCTTAGAATAAATCCCTAATGAGGCCATGTTGGGCTTTGCACCTGAGGTCACTTTAACAGAGCAGAGACCATTAGGAGGAACATCAGGAAGCCCCTGGGCCACTGTTTCCTGAAGAGGATCATATTGTCTCTGGTGCTACAGGAAATAACATGAAGGCGGTACAGGAAGTAGCTTGAACACCTAGGGGTTGGGGGTCATTTTAAGGAACAGGGAATTCTAGCAAAGGCCATTTCCCATGACTGATAAGACACAAATTCCAGGAACCCACAGCTGCATGAGTCCCTTCCAAGGTCCTAGGAGTAGCCATTAGCAAAACTGCTTTCATAATTTTGCATTGTCTCTTCAGAGTCCCCCCAAACTGTATAAACTTCAGAATCTACAAAACCTGGACCCTCTCCTATAGTCCAGCTTCATGATGCCATCAGTGTCCTGGAAATTATGTTATTGAAGCTTTCTGGGCTCAATTCAAGGGAAAAGAGAGCTTTGAAAGTTTTTGAGTGGTCACTTTGCATGGTCTACCTCATGTATGTTTTCAGATATTCTTGTTTAGAATGAGTCTATGTAAAAAGTGCAAGTAGGTTTAAAGAAAAACAGTAAGCACACAGTAACACTGAAAGCATGTAATGTAGAAAAATTATGAAGGTGGTATATGAATTGTTAAGATTTGGAAAACATTATTTTACAGAGGTAAGAGAAGGCTGGAGAAAGTGTGCATGCAGGAGTACCACATGGTTAGTAAGAATAATGGCTCTGGAATCAGCATTTCCCTTTTTTGAATTCCAATTCTACCTGCTTCTAATTAAGTAATACTTAGCAAGTTATTTAACTTTTGTAGGTCTCACTTTTCCTTATTTGTAAAAGAGGGGGAAGATAGCAAAACTATTTCAGAGGATTAATTTCAGAGGATTAAATAATTAAAAGTTGATATCTGGCACATAATAAGTGTTCAATAAATGTTAACTGCTATAATTACTACTAGCTAAGGTGTGGTCACTTTTATGGAAATGTAGCAGCAAAACGAACAAACAACAATCAAACAAAATGCATTAAAGAAATGAAGTAAGGCCAGTGGGTTTTCAACATTGGGATTGAGTCTCACAGGATTTCTCAACCTGAGCACTACTGACATTTTGGTCTGGGTATTCTGTGTTGTGGGATTGTCCCACGTATCATAGGATGGTCAGAAGCATCTCTGGCCTCTACCCACCAGAGACCACAATACCTCCCATGGTTGTGGTGACCCAGAACCTCTGCAGATGTTATCAAATGTCCCTGGGGGCAAAACTGTTCCCTGTTTTAAGAATTTCTGTTATAGGTCAATTTAGCAGAGTAATGACCATTAAGTTGTGGCGATCAGCCCTCTTCAAGGTGGTCTTTAGACACGTGTGAGAGGCATGGGGTGGTTGAAGGAGCATGGGCTTTGGAGAGAATCAAACCTGAGCTCGGATCCCAGATCTCTTGCTCATGCGCTGTGTGATCTTGGCTAAGTTATTCAATCTCTGGTTCTTGTGTGAAAAAGAGCAGGAGTGCCTGCCTCCTTACCTGAGCCATCTGAGAAACGTCCCCAGACGGTGCAGGCAAAGTCAGCTCGCACTGGATATTTATCCCCATTCTCGCTCCCTGTCTTTTTCCCCTCCCCCTAGGTGGACTGTGAAAGGAGAACCAGGGGCCTGGAACAGCAGGCCTTTCTGGTCTAGCTTCTCATCCTTACCCAGAATAGAGTCTGTGGTTCCCATGAACTTTTGAGAAGTGGAGCTTTTCTGGTTTGGCCACAGGAGTGCAGAAGAGTGAACTCTGTGAATTGAGAACTTTAAGAATAAGAGCATGTATATTTATATATATTTACAGTATGTAGCTGAAGCCATGTAAGATGGAGACTACCACAAGAGAGGCAAGGGCAAGAGGTAGACGTCAAATCTTATGCCGTACACACACACACACACACACACACACAAGGTCATTTCATCTCTGTCTTTTCATTCTACATATACTGATCTATCTATCATCTATCTATCTATCTATCTATCTATCTATCTATCTATCTATATCTATCTATCATCTCTCTCTCTATCTTCTATTGATGTTGGGATAAAACCCAAGGCCTCATGCATGCTAGGCTAACACTCTACCACTGAGATACATCCTAACCCTTTTTTAATTTAATTTTTGAGACAAGGTCTTACTAAATTGCCCAGGCTGGCTTCAAACTTGCAATCCTCCTGCCTCAGCCTCCCTAGTAGCTGGAATTTCAGGTGTGCACTACCGTGCCAGGTGCCTTTGGACCATATTTCTAATAGCATCAATAGAGAACTAAGGCAACAGTAAACATACCTACAGACTGTTCTGCAGATCTGTGGACTGATTGGCATGGTGGTCACACTTTAAGGGGCTGACCTTGCAAATGTCTTGGAAACTGACCATTATTTCCGACTCACTGCAAGCACACAGCTCTAAGCCTAGGCTTTGTCTACCAGGCTGACCTCCGGCTTTTGCTACATAATGTAGGTGGGGAGACTTGTGCAGCAGATGACCAAGGGAGGGACAGCTTGTTAGGTACTGTGCAGGGAGGCATAAGGCTGTCACCATGAGAAGTGTGGGAAAAGAAACATGACAATAGGACTTCAGATAAAATAGCACTACGAGGCTTGCTGAGAAGCTGCACAAACAGGAAAAGGCCACATTTCACGGGGAAAGCAGAGACAGGATGAATAGCCATCAGGTGGAGAGACAGTAAAAAGCACAGGACTAGGAATCAGAGTTTGCCTTCTTGTCTTTTCTTTGCTGCTTAATAGCAGTCTTCAAATCACTTTGTCCCCTCACATCCTAGTTTCTAGCTCTGTAAAACAATAAAGCTCACTCTGCCCACCTCTCAGGGTATTGCCAAGATCAAAGGAGGCGGCACATGTGAATGAAAAATCAAAACCCTGAGTGTGGCAGGTGTGATCTTTCTAGTGAGGCCTGATGTAGCATTAGAGACCAAGAAACAAGAAGTCAAGAGGCAGCAGTGATGGGTGACAGTAATAATGGCTAATGTATTGAACACCCATGTGCCTGGGGATTTACATGCATTATTGATAATCTTTATCACTCTGGGAACTGGTATTTTCATTCCTATTTTACCTCCAAAGTTAAGTGATTTGTTCAAAGAAGGAACTAAGCTCAGCCCAGCCTATTTCTGGAAATTGTGCTCTTTTCTCTATCTCCCCTGCTTCCCCTGAATTCTTTTTACATTCATAGGCAGTAAGTACAGGGAGTTTGAAGTATGGCTTTTACTTTTAATCTTTCCATTCTCTGTAACTTAGTCCTCAACCCTGTAATTCCCCTTCTAAGACGTGTCTGCTGGCTTTGATCTAGCAAATCTGTTGTAAAAGAGCTTCAGTCTCACACTGGCTTTCCCACTTGCCTGCATACTGAGTCCTGATCATGCAGGATTTGCGCAGTACTGTCATGGCTCTGGGGGCAGCAAGAAAGATCCCCTGGGCGTGGACTTTTTATCATGCCCATGGAAAACTGCTGGACCATAACAAGGCTAAGGTGGGTTTTATGTGGCGTGTATGTAGGATGTGATTTTTTTTTTATCTTTGCAGTTTTTAAAAGGAAGATTTATCTGACAAGTTTCACTTAAATTAAATCACAATACAATGAGGATTTAGATCAAGGCCTCAGAATTTCATACAAACACCAAGACCCAAATCCTCAAGTATTGGTTTTGTATTTCAAATTTTTCCCATTAACTTGAAAGCAAAAACGAAACCAAAAGAACCCTTAAACTTATGTGCCTTAGGGGTCATTAAATGAAAGTAGAATTAACAAACATGCCAAATGTTTCACTTTCAATTGTAGCAGACACAGCTCCTATATTGAGTTTTACAAAGAAGCATGTCTTTCAACATGCATCCAAATGATGTTCAATGTCATGTGGTACATTGCAACATTTAACATATTTCAGTGGCTTTATAAGTATGCTTGCTGCTTAAGTACATCCTACAATATAAGTAACTTGAGGAAAACTGGAAATTGTTTAATAGTTGCAGTTTACTCAACATGACTGTTACATTCTGGATGACTGCTGTGTTAAAAAATACCGAACCTTAAGTCTTTCAAATAATCCTGATTCCCACTTAGAGAGTAAGCGTAAGTCACGAGCTTGGATTGCAAAAACTGTTAAACTGAAGTTTTGTGTTTTTTTCTTTAAAAAACATTGACCAAGAGTCAGGATCAATTACGTTCCCCATTCACCACTCATACTGGATATGCTAGACGCCCCCTCTGCATTCTGTTCATGTTCATAGATGCATGACTTCCACTATTTTAGAAGATGCCGTTCATTACTCCTTGGCTACCTTTGCCGTGTTTGATTGAAAATCACTGGAGTTTTCCTGTAAAACTTGGTCGTATCCACTCTTGCTGCTCTGGCTGCCATAGTTGCCTTCATAACCGCCACTCAGCTACTGGCTAGCTGGCCACCGTAACTGGACTGGTTTGACAGGCCCATGCCTCCCATCATCTGACTACATAAGCGCTACTGCTTGCCCCTCCTGTAGAATTCAAGAAGAGTTCTACATATCTGTGTCGCATATTTGCTTTGTCTTTTGACGTAGCTGCCACGGCATCTTCATGAGTAGTGAATGCTGCCATCAGGACCAATCTCGGTGTGTACTCTCACAGGGTTGAATGGTGAAAAAAGAATTCCGTCGTTCTCAGTAGCTCTATAAGATGATTCCTGTATGTGTACACAATGCCCTGTTGTGTTCTGGAAGGTAAAGCCACCATCCCCATATCTGTGATTATGCATTCCTAAAAAACAGTAACTGAGGTCTCTTCCAAATCTATTTGACCCAAATCTATAGCCATCATTATAGCCATTATAATCATCATAGCCTCCATAGCACCCTGCCTCATCCTCTTAAAGCCAGCTCCAATGCTGTTATACCTTCTTCCAGCTGCAGGTCTATCACAGGGACCTGGCCACTGCATGGCCACAAGCTTTCATGGGGGTTATAATGAGTTCTAACTTCAGCTCCACTGCTTTTAAATATTTCAGTGTACCTGTGTCCTAGTCTTTCCTTGTGTTTCTAGAGTCTTTAAAGCTATTTCCTATGAAACAAACTGCATGAAGTCTTCCCCCATACTCCTCCCCTGGAAGTCCATTGGCAATGTTACCCATGTGGCACAACCTCCAACCCTGAGAAGAGCTGAACGATTTCTTCCCTGTTACACCCACTGGAGAGTCATCTGAGCCCTACACAGCCATCACTGGCCACGTCAGGATGACTTGGACCAGTGTGATTCAACACTCAATCCATTTCAATGGACACTTCATGTTCACTGTTTTTCATGAAGACTTCAACATATCTGTGTCCCATAGTGTCTCTGTCTTTTTTCAGGGCCAATATGACTTCTTCTGTTTCAAGTTCAACAAAAACCTTGCCACTCAGTCTGGCTTCTCTGGTGTAGATGAAATGAATACTTTGAATTTGGTTCAGTGTCACAGAGTGAGAACATGTGAAGATAGGACTGACTGGGGATTGTCCACCTGCCATAACCCCTTCTCCCAGGATGACACCCATGTTTGTCATCCAAGTCATACCCAGCTCTCCTGAAGGAGGGGTTCCCACCTTATATCTTATGGCAGGACAGAAATGGTGCATGGAAATGGAGGTTTAAATTAGGACCGTCCTGTTGTTATTGATGAGAGAAAGTCTAGATTTCAGATGATTTCTGCTGGGATTGTAGGGTTCTGTTGGGCTGGCTGGTTCTCATTTTCTCTTTGATTGGCTTAAAAGCAGGTTCAAGTTAATTGGTGTAGCAGAAACTAGGAAAGCTAATTTCCCTACCCAGAGCCAGCAGAATTGCTGTTTGATGATGTGGTTGTATAATCCTTTCAGACATGGGATTTCTATTTCTGGTGATTTGCAATGATCAACTAAGCCACTGAAAAATCTAATGTTCTCCTTCTCTTCAAATATGTTTAATGAAATAGACATGTGTCTTAGTCCATTTGGGCTGTTATCGGAAAATTACCACAGACTTTGGCTTATAAACAGCATAAATTTACTTCTCATAGTTCTGGAGGTTGGAAAGTCCAAGATCAAGATGCCAGCAGATGCAGTGTTCAGTAGGGGCTCACTTACTGGTTACAGAATGCTGTCTTCTGGCTCTGTTCTCAGAGGTTGTAGGTTCAAAGGCACTCTCTGGGTCTCATTTACAAGGGTGCTAATTTTGTTCATAAGGGCTCCACCCTTATGACCTCAACAGTCACCAAAGGCCTCATCTCCAAATGCCATTACTTTGGGGGTTAGGTTTCAAGATATGACTTGGTGGGGCAGTGGGATACAAATATTCAGTCGATAGCCCTGGACTCTATAAGTGGAATTAAATAATTTCCTTACAGTGTGCATTTCCTTTTGTCAGTTATTTCAGGGTGATTGTTTCTGCCAGGTTATTTTACTGATGGTGTAAACTAACCCAGACTATTGTTCATAGGTCTGGGATGTACTGTGGATATGGTACATAGTCCTTGGCACAATTATAGATTTGTTATTCTCTTAGCACTTTGAATCTAAATTTGGAGGTGGTCTAATCTAATTTTGGAAGTCCTTTAGAAATAGTGCAAATATGTTTTGTGTAATGATATGGGGTGCTTCTCTGATGAATGGTAAAGAAATCAGTGGAATGTACCATGTGGTTTTATCACCACCCCTGGTCTCACTGCTGTTCTCCTGAATTTATTCTATCAGATTGGCTAATGCTATTTAACCTTGACCTTGTGGTGTTTGATTTGTTTACAGAAAATTTTGGCCTCATGGCAGTTCTGAGTCAAAAGCAGTAGGAGAAGGATGAAAAATAGCTTTACTTTTGCAATTTACTTTCTGAATCAACATTTATGAGTAAACACGGTAGGAGAAATCATGAATGACTCCCCGTGATTTGTGGTGAGGCTTAATCTCTAAATCATTTGTAAAGAGCCAACTGTGGGAATTACCTATAGCAGCAAAATCCTGAAAAAGATGAGGTGGTTGGAATGCAATGAAGTGTTCTTGCAAGATTTCTCTTTTTCTGTCAGAATATGTTTCAACAATGAGTAAGAGTCTCAGCTAATGGAGATTCTTACAGAATGGGAAAAAAAAGCATAGATCTGTAGTTGCCCACTCATTAATTTGGCCTGAATAACGGCAGATATCTGAAGATTAGAACTTCATTCCAGGAAGATAGAGGTGACAAGTTTAAAGTACAGATGCAACTATAGCAAATTTAGGTTTTCTTTTCAAGACAAGAAGTCAGCTGTCAGGAACTACTTCTGGGATAGCAGTATGAATAGTTCCATGGGTCAGCTCCTTAGGAAAACAAGGAAAACTACTAAAAATACATTTTATTTTATTTATTTTTGCTTTTAAAAGTCTTATTTATTTATTTTTATGTTTAATTTTTTATTGATGACAGAATTTTTATTTGCAAAATAAAAAGGATTAACAAATAATAAAATAAATCTGTTACTGTGTACCATATGATAAATGAGAGAATAAACAATTGCAATAAAAGCGTTCCAACAATCTTCTCTCTGAACCTGACAGCAGGACTCTTCAACCTGTTTTCCAGAAATATTCCATCATCAATCCTATCATTTACCCAATTTTCCGCTTACTTTCATGTTAGGCATTTTTTTTCCCCAACAGTATCAATAATTAATTTATATATAAATGAACTATATATTGTGATTAAGAGGTATAAAAGTTCAACATATTTAAAAAGCAAGCACTAACTATGTGCTCTATACCTATGTCACACTCTAACTATCAATACGCCAATAGGTTAAAAGCAAAAGATGGGGAAAGTCAGCATGAAAAATCTGAAGTAGATCTATTAATATAAAATAAATGTCAAGAAAAAGCATTTTCAGAGATAAAGGGGAACATTTCATAACCATAAAAGTGTAACTTCTTCCACAAAGTATAACAATCCTAAATGTGTATGTACCTAATAACAAAATTTCAAAATACATGAAATAAAAATTAATACAACTAGAAAGACAAATTCACAGTCATATTTGAAGGTTCAAAGCCCCCTCACTTTGCTGGAAGGAGTAATGATAGAGAAGGCTTAACATTATCAGCCACCTTGGCCTACTTTTATCTATAGAGAATTATACACAAAAGTGACAAGAAGAAAATTAATAAGGATAGACTATATTCTGTCATAAAATAAGCTTTGAGAAACTTAAAAAATTCAAAATCATGCTGTGTTTCCTGTGTGATTTATTACATTAGAAATCCATCACCTTAAGATATATAGAACCCCACCCCCACATCTTGACTACTTCAAAATTAAACAGCACACTTATAAATCCCTCATAGGTCAAAGAAGAAAGCACAAGAAAAGTAAATAAAAAGTGCTTTGAACTAATTATTGATAACAAAAGTTTAAAGTATCAGAATCTCTGTGATGAAACAGTATTCAGATGAACATTTATAGCTTAAAGTACTTGTATCAGAAAAGCTAGATCAACAGTCAAATTATTTCAAATTAGGTGGTAGGAAGGAAAAAATAAGTAGGAACAGAAATATATGAAATAGAAAAGAAATATATAGCTAAAAGTTGATAAAAATCTAATAAGTCTAATCAAGAAAAAAGTGAGAACACAAAAATTAACATCAATGTAAAGGGAGCTGTCCAAACAACCCTATAATGTTAAAAATATATTAAGGTGATATTACAATTGTATGCCAACATACGTGATAACTTACCTAACGTGGTCTATTTTAGATAAGGACCTGTGTGTTGTTGAGAAGAAAGTGTATTCTGTCATCGATGGATGAAAAGTTCTATGTATGTTTGTTTAGTCTAAATTATCAATTGTATTCTAAAAATACATTTTAAACTTAAAGTCTGGGAATTGGCCTAAGTTCATAGAGAAAAGGAAGAAGTAGTTATTAAAAATAAAAAGAGAAAGAAAATCTATTAAAACATGGTAGGAACGGCAAGAGCCTGTGGCATCTGAGCCCTCTCCAAGTTCTTTATTCCCTGCTGGCAGATAGATCGATATGAAGCTCTGCTTCAGGTGAGTGTGGCCAAGAAGGAGGCTCTTCTTGCTTTGCTCTTGATCAAGGGGTATGATATTTCACCAGGAAACACAGGCTTTTAGCATTTTTTTATCACCTGAAACTGGGCTGACCAGGCTGGGTTACTGATGAAAGCAGGTGAGGGAGCCCCTGTCCCTAACTCGGCTGCATTCATAGAGTAGAGGAGCTACTCAAGATGGGACAGGTAGGAATACTGGGGCCCCAATCACTCTCAGCTTATTCATAGGGCAGAGGTTTGAAGCCAGGAGAGGGAAGTCAAGAACACCAGAGTCGACAATACCTGTTCAGTGCTTGGAGTAGTGGCTCAGAGGTTTAGTCCATGGGGGAGGTAGTCCATGTTGAAAGAGAGCTCTGAAATTTTCCCCAAAATGATTGACATTATTTGAAACAGAATATGGGCAAGTTTAAGCCTGAGGGTGCTATCAAAAGCAGTGTGTCGGGCTGGGGTGGTGGCTGAGTGGAGGAGTGCTGGCCTAGCACCTGTGAGGCGCTGGCTTACATCCTCAGCACCACATAAATGAAATAAACAAAATCAGGTATTGTGTTAACCTACAACCCAAAGTATTAAAAAATGTGTCCTGCCGGGGCTCAGACCCTGGGAAACAGATTTCAGGATCCTGGCAGGTGAAAGAAGATGTGAAGTGCAGTTGGGAGAGAAAACATGCTTTATTCCAAGTGGCAGCAGACCCCACGTATGTAGGCTTTTTTTTTTTTTGTAGTCATTTAACATTTTAATTTTTATTGGTTCTAATTAGTTACACATGACAATAGAATGCATTTTGACACATCATGCATAAATGGAGTATAACTTCTCAATCTTTTGGTTGTACATGATTTGGAGTTACACAGTCATGTAATCATATAGGGTCATAGGGTAATAATGTCTGATTCATTCTATTATCATTCCTACTCTTATTTCCTCTCCCTTCCCTTCATATCCCTCTGTCTAACCCAAAGTATCTCTATTCTTCCCTAGCCCCCCACCTCATTGTGAATAAGCATCCACATATCAGAGAATACCTTTGACCTTTTGTTCTTTGGGATTGGCTTATTTCACTTAGCATGATATTTTCCAGTTCCATCCATTTATCTGCAAATGCCATAATTTCATTCTTCTTTAAGGCTGTGTAATATTCTATTGTGTATATATACCATATTTTCTTTATTCATCATCTGTTGAAGGACATGTAGTTTGGTTCCATAGTTTAACTATTGTGAGTTGAGCTGCTATAAACATTGATGCGGCTGCATCACTATAGTATGCTGATTTTAATTCCTTTGGGTATAATCTGAGGAGTGAGATAGCTGGGTCAAATGGTGGTTCCATTCCAAGTTTTCTGAGGAATCTCCTTACTGCTTTCTAGAGTTGTTGCATCAGTTTGCAGTCCCACCAGCAGTGTATGAGTGTACCTTTTTCCCCACATCCTCACTAACATTGTTACTTGTATTCTTGATAATTGCCATTCTGACTGGATTGAGATGGAATCTCAGTGTAGTTTTAATTTGCATTTCTCTAATTACTAGAGATGTTGAACATATTTTCATTTATTTGTTGACCATTTGTATTTCTTCTTCTATGAAGTGCCTGTTCAATTCCTTTGCCCATTTATTGTTTGGGTTATTTGTATTCTTGGTGTAAAGTTTTCTTGAGTTCTTTATAGATTCTGGAGATTAGTGCTCTATCTGAAGTTAAAGAAAACCTTAGAAGATGGAAAGATCTCCCATGTTCTTGGATAGGCAGAATTAATATTGTCTAAATGGCCATACTACCAAAAGCACTATACAAATTTGAAGCAATTTCAATTAAAATCCCAAAGATGTACCTCATAGAAATAGAGAAAGCAATCATGAAATTCATTTGGAAGAACAAGAGACCCAGAATAGACAAAGCAATCCTTAGCAGGAAGAGTGAAGCTGGTGGCATCACAATACCAGACCTTAAACTATACTACAGAGCTATAGTAACAAAAACAGCATGGTATTGGCACCAAAATAGACAGGTAGACCAATAGACAGAAACAAACCCATATAAATATGGTTATCTCATACTAGACAAAGGTGCCAAAAACATACAATGGAGAAAAGATGGCCTGTTCGACAAATGGTGCTGGGAAAACTGGAAATCCCTATGCAGCAAAATAAACTAAATCCGTATCTCTCACCTGGCACAAAACTCAACTCAGAATGGATCAAGGACCTTGAAATTAGACCAGAGACCCTGCACCTAATAGAAGAAAAAGTAGGTCCAAATCTTCATCATGTAGGCTTAGGACCAGACTTCCTTAACATGACTCCAAAAGTACAAGAAATAAAAGCAGGAATCAATAATTGGGATAGATTCAAACTAAAAAGCTTTTTCTCAGCAAAGGAAACTATCAACAATGTGAAGAGAGAGCCTACAGAGTGGGAGAAAATCTTTGCCATTTATTGATTCTTGATTTAACTTTTTGCTCTTTAGGAGTCTGGTTAAAGAGGTCAGTTCCTAAGCTGACATGGTAGAGATTTGGGCCTACTTTTTCTTCTATTAGGTACAGGGTCTCTGTTCTAGTGCCCAAGTCCTTAATCCACTTTGAGTTGATTTTTTGTTCAAGGTGAGAGATAGGGGTTTAATTTCATTTTGTTACGTATGGATTTCCAGTTTTTCCAGCACCATTTGTTGAAGAGGCTATCTTTTCTCCATTGTATGTTTTTGGCACCTTTGTCTAGTATGAGATAACCATATTTATGTGAGTTTTTGTGTTTTCTATTCTGTACCACTGGTCTATTGTCTATTTTGGTGCTAAAAACATTCTGTTTTTGTTACTATAGCTCTGTAGTGTAGTTTAAGTTCTGGTATTGTGATGTCTTCTGCTTCATTCTTCTTGCTAAGCATTGCTTTGTCTATTCTGGGTCTCTTATTTTTCCAAATGAATTTCACAATTGCTTTTTCTAATTATATGAAGAATGTTATTGGAATTTTAATAGAAATTGCACTAAATCTGTGTAACACTTTTGGTAGTATGGCCATTTTGACAATATTAATTCTGCCTATCCAAGAGCATGGGATGTCTTTCCATCTTCTAAGGTGTTCTTCAATTTCTTTCTTTAGTGTTCTGTAGTTTTCCCTGTAGCGTTCTTTCACCTCTTTTGTTAGATTGAATCCCAAATATTTTATTTTATTTTATTTTATTTTGAGGCTATTGTGAATAGGGTTAATTTCCCTTTCAGTGGATTCCTTACTGATATATAGGAATGAATTTGATTTATGGGTGCTAATTTTATATCCTGGTACTTTGCTGAATTCATTTATGAGTTCTAGAAGTCTTCTGGGGGAAGTTTTGATCTTCTAAATATAGAATCATGTCATCAGCAAAAAGTGATAGTTTGAGTTCTTCTTTTCCTATTTGTATCCCTTTAATTTCCATGGTCTGTCTAATTGCTCTGGCTAGAGTTTCAAGAACAATGGTGATTAAAAGTGGTGAAAGGGGGCATCCTTTTCTTGTTCCAGTTTTTAGAGGGAATGTTTTTAGTTTTTCTCCATTTAGCATGATGTTGGCCTTGGGTTTGAGCATATACAGCTTTAACAATGTTGAGGTATGTTCCTATTATCCTGATTTTTCTAGAGTTTTGAACATGATGTGGTGCTGTATTTTGTCAAATGCTTTTTCTGCATCTATTGAGATGGTCATATATGATTCTTGTCTTTAAATCTATTGATATGATGAATTATGTTTATTGATTTCTATATGTTGAACCAACCTTGCATCCCTGGGTTGAACCTCACTTGATCATGCTGCACTATCTTTTAAATATATTTTTGTATGTGATTTGCCAGAATTTTATTGAGAATTTTGTGTCTATGTTCACGGGGGATATTGGTCTGAAGTTTTCTTTCCCTGATGCATCTTTGTTTGGTTTTGGTATCAGGGTGATACTAGTTTCATTGAGTGAGTTTGGAAGGGTTCCCTTCTTTTCTATTTCATGGAATAATTTGAGGAGTATTGATGTAAATTCTTCTTTGAAGTTCTTGTAGAATTCATCTGAAAATCCACATGGTCCTGGGCTTTTCTTGATTGGTAGTCTTTTGATGGTGTGTTCTATTTCATTGCTTGAAATTGATTTGTTTGTATTTAAATTTAAATTTGTATGTCCTCCTGATTCAGTTTGGGTAGGTCATATGTATCTAGAAATTTGTCAAAGTCTTCAAGATTTTCTATTTTATTGGACCATAAATTTTTGAAATAGTTTCTGATTATCTTCTGCATTTCAGTAGTGTCTGTTGTGATAGTTCCTTCTCACCACAAATTTTAGTAATTTGAGTTTTTCTCTTTCTCTTCATTAGCATGGCTGAGGGTATATCAATTTTATTTATTTTTTCAAAGAACCAACTTTTTGTTTTGTCAAATTTTTGAATTGTTTCTTTCATTTCAATTTTATTGATTTTTTCAAATCTGATTTTAATTATTTCCTCCCTTCTGCTTTTGATGTTGATTTGCTCTTTTTCTAGGGCTTTGAGATGTAATGTTAGATCATTTATTCATTGATTTCTATTCTTTTAATGTATGAGCTCAGTGCAATGAACTTTCCTCTTAGTACTGTCTTCATAGTGTCCCAGAGATTTTGATATGTTGTATTACTATTCTCATTTACCTCTAAGTATTTTTTTTTTTATTTCATCCCTGATTTCTTCTGCTATCCATTCATCATTCAATAGAGCATTATTTAGTCTACAGGTGTTAGAGTAGTTTCTATTTTTTATTTTATCATTGATTTCTAATTTCAGTCCATTATGATCTGATAGAATGCAGGGTATTATCTTTATTTTTTGTTTTTTATAAGAGTTGTTTTGTGGTATAAGATATGGTCTATTTTAGAGAAAGATTCATGTGCTGCTAAGAAAGTGTATTTGCTCATTGATGGATGAAATAATCTATATATGTCTGTTAAATCAAAATTATTGATTGTATTATTTAGTTCTGTAGGGTCTTTATTTAGTTTTTGTTTGGAGGAACTATTCACTAGTGAGAGAGGTGTGTTAAAGTCACCCAGTATTATTGTGTTGTGGTCTATTTCGTTCTTGGAAATTAAGAAGGGTTTGTTTGATGTACATAGTTGCCCATTGTTTGAGGCATAAACATTAACAATTGTTATGTCTTGTTGATGTATAATTTCCTTAAGCAGTATGAAATGGCCTTTTTTGTCCCTTCTGATTAACTTTGGCTAGAAGTCCACTTTATCTTTCATGAGGCTAGAAATTCCTGCTTGTTTACATGATCCATGTGAGTAATATGTTTTTTTCCCATCCTTTCACCTTCAGTCTGTGGATGTCTTTGCCTATGAGGTGAGCCTTTTGGAGTTGGCATATTGTTGGGTCTTGGTTTCTAATCCAATCTGCTAGCCTATGTCTTTTTATTGATTAGTTTAGGCCATTGATGTTCAAGGCTATTATTGAGATATGATTTGTATTCCTGGTCATTTTGGTTTATTTCTAATTTTTGAATTGAATTGGTTTTTCCTTTGATTGACTATTCCTTTAGTGTAGTTCCTCCATTTGCTCATCTTTTTTTTTTTTCCTTTTCATCTTCATGGAATATTTTGTTAAGAATAGTCTGTAGTGCAGGTTTTCTAGTTATAAATTCTTTTAACTTTTGGTTATCATGGAAGGTTTTTATTTCATCTTCAAATCTGAAGCTTAATTTTGCTAGACATATGATTCTTGGCTGGCATCCATTTTCTTTCAGAGCTTGGTATATGTTATTCCAGGACCTCCTAGCTTTGAGAGTCTAGGTTGAGAAATCAGCTGAGATTCAAATTGGTTTCCCCTTATATGTAATCTGATATTTTTCTCTCTCAGCCTTTGAATTCTATCCTTATTCTGTATGCTAGGCATTTTCATTATAATATGTCTTGATGCGAGTCTATTGTAATTTTGTACACTTAGGGCCCTGTATGCCTCTTGTTTTGATTTTCCATTTTATTCTTTAGGTTTGGGAAATTTTCTGATATTATTTCATTGAAAAGATTATGCACTACTTTGGTTTGTATCTCCATGACTTTATCTATGCTGATAAATCTTAAATTTGCCCTTTTCATGTTATCCCATAATTCTTGGAAGTTCTCTTTATGGTTTCTTAACATCTTCTCTCCATGGTCAACTCTATTTTCAAGATTATATATTTTATCTTCACTGCCTGAGGCTCTGTCTTACAAATGGCCTTGTCTGTTGGTGATACTTTCTATTAAATTTTTAATTTGGTTTATTGTCTCCTTCATTTTGAGGATTCTGCTTTTTTTTTTTTTTTTCAGAATCTCTGCCTCTTTATTGAAGTGATCTTTCACTTTTTGTATTTTCTCTCTGATTTCATTCCTTATACCATCCTTTACTTCATGGATCAGTTTATGTACATCCTAAATTCCTTCTCTGATATTTCTTCCACTGTGGTTTTGATGGATTCTGTTATTGAAGTATCTTGGTTTGTTTAGGGAAATTAGTTTCTTTGCTTTTCATGTTGTTTGTGTGTCTACCTATCTAACAGTATGGATCTGAGGCAGTAGATTTTCTACCCTGTGGACTTAGAGTGTCCCTGAATGTATCCAGTACCTCACTCTTTAGGTGGAGACAAATAATTACAATAACCAATGCAAATAATATACAGCATTAAACCAAGTAGTAGGTTTACTAGGGAGAACTGGAGAGAAACAGACAAGAAGAGCTCTCTGCAGATCAGAACAAATCTCCAAGACTGGTTTTGAAAATTATCACTGTCTAAATTTTTTAACATACTTTTTATTTTTAGTTGTAGGTGGACACAATACTTTAATTTTTATGTGGTGCTGAGGATTGAACCCAGGGCCTCACCCATGGTAGGTGAGCACTCTACCACTGAGCCACAACCCCATCCCTATCACCATCTAAATTTAATTGAATGAGACTGTGGAGCAATCTGTGCCCAAATTGAAAACAATGGAGCCATAAGCTGACAATTAGTGGAGCCTATCAGCTGAAAGTGACATAAATCAGGGAAAGAGATCAGAGAGCCCTGCTAAAACCACTGTCATTCCCAGAGGCCTCATTTTGGGAAATAGACTTTACTAAAATAGTCTATCCAAGTTGCTAAGCAAAGAAGCAAGAGAACAACAATAAAAACAAGCCCCAAACAGGGACTTGGAATCAGGGGGAGAAAAATCAGCATTTAGAGTTGTGATAATGTTACCTAAAATACCCAATATTCTATAAAAAGTTATGAAACATGCATAGAAACAGGACAGTTTTACTTCTCCATGGGTGCTGGGAGTAGGCAACAGAAATTGCCTGTGAGAGGGCCTAGATGTCAGATTTAACAAAGACTTCTAAACAACCATTACAGATATGTCCAAAGAACTAAAGGAAACCATGCATAAAAAGGCATGATGACAAATGGCTCATTAAATAAAGACTATCAATAAAAAGACAGAAATTATAAAAAGAACCAAATGGAAATTATAAAGTTGAAAACTATAATTCAATCAAAATAAAATTCACTAGAAGGGCTCAACAATAGATATGAACTGCCAGAGGAAAGATCAATGTATGAGTGTACCTTTCTCCCCACATCCTCGCCAACACCTGTTGTTGCTTGTATTCTTGATAATCGCCATTCTAATTGGGGTGAGATGGAATCTTAGCGTGGTTTTGATTTGCATTTCTCTTATTACTAGAGATGTTGAACATTTTTCCATATGTTTGTTGATTGCTTGTAGATCTTCTTCTGTGAAGTGTCTATTCATTTCCTTAGCCCATTTGTCGATTGGATTATTTGCATTCTTGGTGTAGAGTTTTTTGAGTTCTTTATAGATTCTGGAGATTAGTGCTCTATCTGAAGTATGATTGGCAAAGATTTTCTCCCACTCTGTAGGCTCTTTCTTTGCATTGCTGATAGTTTCCTTTGCTGAGAGAAAGCTTTTTAGTTTGAATCTATCCCAGTTATTGATTCTTGTTTTTATTTCTTGTGCTATGGGAGTCCTGTTGAGGAAGTCTGGTCCTAAGCCGACATGTTGAAGCTCTGGACCTACTTTTTCTTCTATAAGATGCAAGGTCTCTGGTCTGATTCCGAGGTCCTTAATCCATTTTGAGTTTAGTTTTGTGCATGGTGAGATATATGGGTTTAGTTTCATTCTGTTGCATATGGATTTCCAATTCTCCCAGCACCATTTGTTGAAGAGGCTATCTTTTGAAATCAGTATGTTTAAAAGAAACCTGTACTTCCATGTTCATGGAAGCATTATTCACAATAGCCAAGATATGGACACAACCTAAGTGTCCACAGATGGACAAATGGATAAAGAATACGTACGTGTGTGTGGTATGTGCAAAATTAGTCATTAAAAAGAAGGAATTCTGCCATTTGTGACAACACAGATGAACCTCAAGGGCATTAGGCCAAGTGAAATAAGTCAGGCAGAAAAAGATAAATGCTACATAATCACACTGATTTGTGACATCTACAAAAGCAAATGGAATTCAGAAGTAAAGAGTGCATATTAGTCAGCTTTTATGCTGCTGTGACTAAATGACCCAACCAGCACAACCATAGAGGAGGAATAGTGTATTTGAGGGTTCACAGTTTCAGAAGTCTTAGTCCATTCCTTGAGGCTCCAGATGAGGCAGAACATCACGGTGGAAGAGCATGGAAGAGAAAAGCAGCTTGCATCATCAGGAAGCAGAGAGAGAGAGACTCCACTCTCCAGATACAAAATATATACCCCATAGCCATGCCCCAGTACCCATCTCCTCCAGTCACACCCATCAGAGATTAATTCACTGATTGGATTAAGACTCTTACAACCCATTCATTTCTCTCCTCTGAACCTTCCTGCATTGTCTCACGTGAGCTTTTGGGGGACACCTCACAACCAAACCATAACAGAATGTAACAGTGGTTTCCAGAGGCAGGGGATGATGAGGCAGAGAGAAGTCAGTCAAAGGGTACACACTTTCATATACAAAAGGAATAGGTTCTGGAGATCTGTGTAGCATAGTGACTACAGCTAATAGTTCTATATGGAATACTTGGAATTTGCTAAGAAAGTAGATCTTAGTTGTTCTCACCTCATACAAAAAAAATGGTAAAGGGAGATCATGAATATGTTAATTGACTTTATTGTGGTAACCATTTTACAAATGTGTATACATACACATACACACACACACACTTAAGGTAGACAACATGATGATAGCCAACATATGGATGCATAAGTATCCATAGATGAATGAATGGTTAAGAATATGTGGTGTGTGTGTGTGTGTGTGTGTGTGTATGTGCGCGCACACATTACAATATTACTCAGTCATTAAAAAAGGAAATCTTTATTGTCCAAAATATCAGTTTGTTCCCTTTAAATGTCTGCAATTTTTGTCAGTTATATCTCAATAAGACTGAAAAAAGGAGGAAATCTGGGAGAAAGATGATTGTGAGAAAAATGATTTGTATGTTCATGGGGATATCAATAGCATGAACAGTGGACTTCTCACAGAAACAATGGAGGCCAAGAAAGAAGCTGTCCTGATTCAGTAATGCTACATCAGAGCTTACAGATCTGCAAACCCAGAAAGATACTTCCAATTGGTCAATTATGTGTCAATACTTCCTAATCCTGTGTGCATTGCAGATATCACTAATCAATCAAGATCCTCCTTCCCTTGGAACACAGTCTCAGCCTCAGAATATTCATAAACAACCATCCATCCAGGAAACCATTGCCAGTCAACCAAAGCATGCACGTGATATGAAATCCAATGTTTACCATCCCAGCTTCATTTCACAGGTGAGGAGGTCAAAAGCTGAAAGTCATGGAGAGTTGAAGGCAGACGCAGAGTGCGCAAGCCTCGTGAAAACTTGTCCAGAGCACAACTCTGCATGTGTTCAGATGCAGCCAGTTTCACAGGTCCTTTTAAATTTCGACCTCAGGAACTTTTTGAATTTTAGTAACTTGCTCTATTCCACATGAACAGACAGCTGTAGGACTGCAGTGTTCATGCTTGTAAAGGAATGATTAGCTTGAGAAAGCTTGTTATATATTTCAGGCTTACCTGGGATTTTGCTGGGGTTTGAAGCTACGCTCTGGACAGAAGCCTCTCAGTCTTCCTGCAGGATATTAACTTGACTGATGCGAGGAAGTAGCTTCCTGTCAATCCCCATCCTGTCCTAGGCACAAAAGCATCCTGCTGGCAAAACTAAGCATCACTGGCACCCCGGAGGAGGTTCTAAATTTCTGTGGGTACAGCCTCGCATATATCTCATCTGCAGAAGTTGGAACTAGCTGGATCCCTAGCTGCCCCAGGTGAGTGAACCATAACAAGTGTGTATTTGACTTGTCCTTGTGGCAACTGATAGCCAGAAGTTGACAACACAGTGTATCCCAACTCAGCCTTAGGGTTCTCAGTTATTTAGTTAGGATTTCCTTTTTGCACCCACCCCTCTCCTCTTTTAGTAAAGCATTGGCTGTGAGAGCTCAACTGGCTTGGGAAATCAGTTATATAACAGAGTCTCCTGCCCCTGCCCAAATCTGCTGGGAGATGTCAGCCATTGAGTTAGTATGAATCATAGCTTCTGAGGAAAATTCAACTGAGCCTCTTTCTCCTGTCCCTGCTTACCCTCTTCTCAGGCAGTTCTCTGTCCTCTGCAGGTCCATCCCTGTATCGTGGCAGTGTCTCCTTTTCCAACTCTGCCACCAGATGGGCATGGTGTTGGCATCCAGAAAACTCCAAGTGTAACAGCTGTCTCTGAGTTACTGACACCAACACCAGGTGCTGCACCACTACCTTCTACTCTCCACTCTGCTACCTGTCTTACTGGTTTTACTGAGAGACCAGCTTACAGTGAGAACTGATAGATTCTGCCTGTCTCCAGGGATCACCTGGAAGTACTTTGTAAATAGTTAAGTGCTGTATTTTATTCATTTTGCCTAAATCTACCCAGACTGTTCGTTCCTACAAACACATTTATAAGATATCTTATAGAAATGTAGAAACCTCATCTGCTTGCTGCCTATTGATATGCCATTCTAGTTTTTAGACCACAGCCCCTCAGGCTGGGGGAGAATCACAGTGTTGCTTGGAGAAAGGAAGCAGGCACCGTGGGCTTCGGATGGAGCCGAGGGATCCTTGCGTTGAGACCTGGTCACTCTTGCAGCACGCTGCCCTGGCTGTAGTAGAGGTTGTTCTGGATGCTGTGTTTGGCCTCACCAACTCTCTTGAGTGCTGTAGCCATCTGGCACTTATCTTTTGTGCAACTTTTCTATGGTGTAACTATAACATCATTATTTCATTCAGTTCATTACTCTGGAATACCTTTGCCTTTTATTTTACTTATAAATGAAACATACATTTTTCTGTATAATTCAGGGGGATCATTCTTTGCTGACTTGGCATTTGGCACGGTTGTGGAAAATTAACACAGGAATAAGTGTTTGCTTCATAGGAAACCTCTGAGGGTGCTTTGAGTTAATTCCTGACCTGACAAAATCTCCTCTGAAGTGAGGGAGAAGGTTTGTGACTTAGGTCTTTGTGAATGCTGAAGAAAATTCATTGTGACCTTGAAGTTCACCAGCCCAGTTTCAGCATTTCCATGACCAGGCTCTGGGCCAACCTGGATGCTAAACTCAGAATCTGTTTAGGTTCAATAGAAACAAAGGAATGAAATTTTTCTGATTTTATAAAATAATCAGTGACTGAGGTAGGAAACCTTGAGGAAGGAGAGAGGAGGGGAATTATAAACCCTATCATAAACAACTTAAAAAACATTTTTTAGACATGTTTGCTCTCTTCCAAAACCTTTTCTCAATTACTTTGTCCTCAGGAGTTTCTTTTTCCTTCCATTTTCTGAGTAGTTTTGGGTCTCCTCTTTGCTACAACTCATTCAGATACCCAGTAAAACCAAAGTTGTCCAGTAAACATGGCCTGGGCTCTTTGATTACTTAAACTTGCTGTTTGAAGTCTCGTTTTCACTCCGGATGATAAACTTACTTTCTCTAAATACAGGTTGCTTTCTTCCTAAGAGATACTCTGGCAATCAAAAAGCTCTCCATCTTGTAACAATAAATCAAGGCTGCAAAGGATGGATGCTGTCAAGACTTGAGACTAACAAGGCAGGGATTCTCAGCCTCTGTGCTGTTAGCAGTTTGGGCTGGAGGGCTTAGCCTGTGCACTGGAGGATGTTTAATGTCATCTCTGACGTCGACCCACTAGATACCTCCACCTCCTATTCAGACAACCCAAAATGTCTCTAGTTATTGCCAAAATGTCCCCTGGGGAAGGAAATGGGCTTGATTAAAAAGCAACGATAATGAGGAATTCTAATAATTCAGACAGGAGAACATAATTGAACTGCTCGGGGGATGTTGGTGGTTCATCTGACTTATCTGAATAATATCTCAGCGTTGGTTACTGTGAATAACTGCACATTGGCACAATATATTTTTATAGCTCTATTTATTCCCAGATGATTGATTAGGTTATATGTGTTATCACAAATCTTTCTGATAGGAGCTGGTTCTACTGATCTAGTAAAGGAAAGCTGGGATTTTCAAAACTCAGTGTTGAATCTATTAACTTGATACTTTTGCCTTGCTAATGGGAGATATCAATTGATACTTGAATGGGAATGGGGATAATTCTAACATTGGAACTTTTACAGTATTTGTAAGTTATTTTCTTTGGTGAGGGTTGCAGGTGAATAGTTGGACTCTCGAAATATGGCAGATATCACATGGGCAATAAAATCTGATATTTTTCTTTTTCTTTTTTTTTTTTTTTGATGGTTTTTATGGTTTTATTTAAGCACACAAAAAATGTGCCCATGAACAGTCTATTTGTTTTCTTCACTGAGCAGTCTGGCTTGGGATTGGTGACTCTGATGGCCAGGTGGGCTGTTCTTTCCACGATGGCTTTGCGATTCTTGGAGGAAACATTGTGAGCAATCTCAGCACAGTAAGATTTGTTGCACATGAGCAGCACTTCCAGCTCCTCGATGTTGTGGACCAGGAACTTCCAGAAGCCACTGGGCAGCATATGCTTTGTCTTCTTGTTGCTCCCATAACCAATGCTGGGCATCAAGATCTGACCCTTGAATCTTCTCCGCACCCTGTTGTCAATACCTCTGGGTTTCTGCCAGTTGCACTTAATTTTGATGTCATCGGTCTGACTGGTGCCAGATGAACTTCTTGGTCCTCTTTTGGATGATTTTGGGCTTCACGAGAGGTCTGAGAGAAGCCATGATGCTGAATACTGATGGCAGCCACCTCCGGAGGCAGCACCTAGGAAGAGAGTAATATTTTTCATTTTATGCACTTATTCATCCAATCAGCAAAGATTATTGAACCCTTATGAGGCATATGGACAGCCCAGAGCAAACAGTCTGTGGTGGGTGTGGCGGCCAAAGTCATAAAGTCACCCATTACCTGCTTATGCTTCAGTGTTGGGGAGGACAGGGGTGCACAGCTTGCTATGTGGGACCATTCATGTGCTAACCCTAAGAAGCACTTTTCCCCTCAGGCGTGTCCCAGGTTCTCATCCTTGGTTTTTGTTTCTCTGTTGTCCTAGAAATGGCTTTACAAAGGGCATGTGAGCCTTGTGCTCCTGAGGGAAGTCCCAACGTGGCTTTACTTTTGGGAAGATTGACCCAGCTGATCCCAGTTTGGGCATTGGTTTGTTTGCTTTTTACCTTAGAGTTTGCTTTTTGTTTTAGGTATATATGTCTCACTATAAACTAGATCAAGACTTCCCAATTGTTTCCTTGTCCTGGCACATATGGATAATAGATTAGAAGTATGAAAGAGGGAACAAAGGGAAATCATTTAAAAATGTTCCCCTTCCCTGAAAGTCAATCAGAAGCCATGGAATAAATTTGAACTTGTTGATTCTCTCCTGCACCTTGGGTGGGAGCTCATGAGACATAATGATAAAAACCAAACCAAACTGTCTTTGCAAAATCAGAACATTTGGTTGTTTACATGCCGAGCATCTTCTGTACTTGGTTCAAAGCTCTTTTTGAACATTCTCATTTTTGTGAAATGGTGATGTTCCTGCATCAACTGTTGTCACTGTCATGGCTACATACCATCAAGTTGGACCAGAAAACCTGCTGATGTGACTGTGTTGGTGAAATAAAATGCTCTCAGCAGAGCACCTGTGGGGAGAAGTATCTGTGGATTTCAGCCTTCAAGTTTGGAAGCTAAAGTACTTTGTGATCCAGGGGTTAAAACAACACAGTTGATGGCTACAAGTATGATGGCAGGGACTCAGGAACCTGCTCAGTGAAGACCAGACAGAGAAGCAGCTGAGGTCTGAGTCTGCCTGATGATGCTGATAAATGAGTGTCTTACTTGATCTCAGTGAAGATGAAATATGGCATATAGCTACAGGAATATGGTTTTGAAAAGCCTTAAGATTATTTAAAGAAGAGGGACCATTTTTAGTTACTTTTTCCTTTTTATTGGTGCATATGAATTATACAGAATAGTGAACAGCGGGTTTCACTGTGGCATATTCATACATGCACATAACAGTTTGATCAGTTTCACTCCCCAGTACTTCCCCTGGGCCTCTCCTCCCTCCCCTAACTCCTTTTCTCTACCCTAGGGTCTGCCTTCGATTTTCATGGGGACCCTTATTTCGAGGGGCCACTTTTTGAAACATCAGGGTTGAGTTTTCCCTGGAGAGAGCTGGTGCACTGTTGTGAGCTCTAGGGGAGAGGATAGCATTTAATGACTATTTAGAAATCATCAGCACATAGACAGAAAATGAAGTTATAAACGTGAGTATAATCATCCAGAGAAGGTGAGTGGTATGAGAGATTTGCAACGTCTGTCTTAGGTTGGGTTCCCCAGGAATAGTTATGGAGACAAGGTTTTATTATGTAAAAGTGAGTTAATTGCAAGACAAGTAAGGAAGGTGGAAAGTGGGTCAGGAAAAGGGAGGAAGTCAAACAAAGGGTGTAATATTAATCAGGGTTCTAAGGAGGTTCACCTTCTTGCCTCAGACCTCCGGAGAGCTCTGGAGACAGGGTACGTTCCACTTAAGCTCTGTCCTGGGTGCAACCAAGGGATTGGAGTATGTACGATCCTGCGCGGCCTGATTTTAGGAGGTGTGAATTGCCAAGCACTTCCAGGTGTTACTACAGACAAGGCAAAGGGGACTTGTGCCCTCGGCATCCCCTGTCAAAGAGAAGCAGAGCACTTGTTGGGAGTGTGCATGGAAATAGCAGAGCGAATGTGGTGGGTCACTGTTTCAGTCAGCTTTGTTGTGCTGTGACTAAAAGATACGACCGGCACAATTGTAGAGGAGGAAAAGTTTATTTGAGTCTTAGTCCATAGAAGGCCGACTCCATTCCTCAGGGCTCGAGTTGAGGCAGAACATTAGGGCGAAAGAGTGTGGCAGAGGGAAGCAGCTCACATCATCAGGAAGCAGAGAGAGTCTGCACTCTCCAGATACAAAATATATACCCCAAAGCCACGCCCCAATTCCAATCTCCTCCAGTCACACCTTATGGGCCTCCAGTTACCACTCAGTTAATCCCATCAGGGAATCAATTCACTGATTAGGTTAAGACTTTCAAAATCCAATCATTTCTCCTCTGAACATTTCACACGTGAGCTTTCGTAGACACCTCACACCCAAACTGTAACAGTCACCAAGGGAACACAGGAAGAGTCACCATTTAATGCAGGTCAGAGGCAGGCGAGTTGAGACAGCAAATGAAATTGAGAAGGATCAGTTAGCAAAATGGAAGGAGAAAGCAGAGACAGAGGAGTTAATAAGAACTGCAAGTAAAATGAGGTATCTAGTGGGTGGTGTCATGTGCAGCAAAGAGGTCCAGAATCTTAGTGTGGTCAGGAGATTTGACACTGGGGGCCACCAGTGGCCTTTGCTGAGTGATGTGGAAGTGTCAGGGATGGGGTATTTAAAGTCTTGGTGTAGAGAGTTCCAGAGCGAATTGGCATAAGAAAGTAGAGATAATTTAATTCTTTTAAAGTTGGCAGTGATAGGGTGGAGCTATAGGAAGGTAGCCTGAGAGGGTTACATGGCTCAAGGAGAGGTTTTTTTTTTTTCTTAAGACTTGAAGGAGATAAAAGGAAAGATAACTAAGAAAATGGAAAATGGAGGATAATTCATAAAGTCAGGTTGCAGTCTTAGAGAAAAAGCAAAATATGGGAAGAGAGCAAACTTCCATTGGCAGTGGGGGAAGGCTGGGGAGTGGAGCCTATGCTGGTACCGCTGCAGCTATAGGGACAAGAAGATGAAGGAATTCATTTCTTGCATTTCAATTTTTCTCTGTGTCTTCTGTTGGCATTTGAGTTTTGCTGTTTGGGGCTTTATTTTTCACACCATGGATTTTTGTTGTACTTGAGTTGGGATTATGATTTAGGAAACAGAGTGTTTCCAAAATTTTATTTTGTGTAATGATCTTCTGGTAAAAATTCAATAAATGTCAGAAGAAGCATAGAGTTGTAACACTCAATTATTATTAATGGGGTTCATTATATGGTGCAAGATTGTTTTACTAAAACATTTTCATTTCAAGGCCCTTTCTATTTGATTTGTAAAGGTATTCATACACTTGCAAAAATAAATGACAACCTGCAATATTATTTCAATAAAAGTTTAAATTTTGAATCCTTGGTATTAGAAAACATCATAAATTCAACTAGTAGGCTCTGATCATACAGCATTTACTGTGCTAAGTGTGGTGTGAGGTGCTTTAAATAACTTGCATAATTTTCCTCATAAACTGTGTGTATGTCCCCTTTCCACCCCCTGGGAAGAAAATTGCCATAGATGATGTGCTAGCAAGGCTCAGAAACAGATCTTTTAAAATTTCTTTAGTGGTGCTTGGGATTGAACCCAGGGCCTTATGATGTTATGCAAATGCTCTACCACTGAGCTGCACCCCAACCCTACAATGCAGATTTTAAAAGAAGTATTCTCATTGGTTTGAAAATTGTGAATACCAACAACACTGCTTATTTTTTAAAAAGGCATAAAATACAAGCAATGTGGGTGTACACAGTTGAGGTGACCTTTCTTATGCGTTTAGTAAGGCCTGGTGCAGGGGTGCATACCTGTAATTCCAGCGGCTCAGGAGGCTAAGGCAGGAGGATAGTGAGTTCAAAGCCAGCCTCAGCAATGTAGCAAGTTCTTAGGCAACTCAGTGAGACGCTTTCTCTAAATAAAATATAAAAAAGGTCTGGGGATATAACTCAGTGGTTAAGTGCCCTTGGGTTCAATCTCTGGTACCAAAAAAAAAAAAAAAAAAAAAAAAAAAAAAAAAAAATTTAGTAAGTATTTTTCCAGGCAATTATCGGTCTCTCTCTCTCTTCGTGCATGTGTGCATACACACACACACACACACACACACACACACACACACACAGATATGTGTCTTTGTGTCTTTGAGGAGTCCAGGTTCAAGGGCAGTAGCCTGGTGTTTGGAGGCATTGTCCAGGCACGGTTTACATCGTCCAGGTGGCCTTGTCCTGGATGGAGCTGAAGAGGCTGCTCTTGGCCTTGTCAGGTGTTGTCAGGTTGCTCAGCACAAGTGCCTTTGCTCCCTTTACCTTCTACACAGGCCTCTTGGTGCCTGATTCTGCAGAGTTAGTCAATTCCAGAGTGGGCTGGCCTGGCTGGCGGTGGGCAGCACCTGCCTCTTCATCCCTGGCTCCTTGTGTCAGAGATCTTCCCTCTGCTGCTGTGGCTACTGGCATCTGCATTCTCACCAGCTGGCTCATGGCCTTTCTGATGACAAGAGTTCAGCAGCCTCCTGGGGTCCTCAGGCCCGAGGAAGCTTTCTGGTTGCCTCTGCTTCTATATCTTCAGTGTCCTTTTCACTTTGTTCTGTGTCCTTGAACCCAAAGAAAGAATTTGGAATGAATCATAGCCCATTTAAGGGGTGATGAAAGCCCCTTTATGTGAGTGGTTGCCCCTTCTAGCTGGGTTGGCTTAGGGATTTGGAAGGGAGATCTATGTATATATGTGTGTATTTTTTATATCTATTTATCTATCATATATATATTATACATATACATTATGCTATAATAGTATAATTTTACATTATAGTGTATAATTATATAATTATATGTAATCAATATATTATATGTTACATATCCTATATA